>NW_004798213.1:67188-89360 GCF_000002075.1 Aplysia californica | reverse complement strand
ACCATACATACATACATACATACATACATACATACATACATACAGACATACGTCTATGTAGGCTATATTTTGAAGGCCCGCTAGTCAGATGTAATAAACCCAAAAATTTGAAAATTTTGAATTGCAGTTTTTTTTATATCTGTGGTATTGGATGCATACATATATATGCTCATGGAATATTTGGTTGAAATTCAAATTCTAAATGTTGAAAAAAAAAAGAACAAGAAAAGATACGTAAAATAGGTAAAGTTTATGAAAGAATTGAAACCGTTTTTATTTTCCCGTCTGTCCCTAAAGGTTTTCTAGGCTGAAGAAAGACATTTGAACAACTTGCTGACAATAATAAAAATGTGAGGTATCGCGGTGGAATCCAGCGCTAATCAAAAGAATGAAATCGAAAAAACTGGCATTTTTTGGGGCGCCCGTTTGACAATTTTTATTCATTTTTCTTCTTTTAGGTTCAACACCGTTTATGTCTATTTACAAACATATTTCTGTGCGGATTTTACTGGAAAACATTGATTAAGAGCTCAAAAAATGTAAATTTTCTGTTTCTACGGACTCTTAAAAGCAATGGAAGTCACCAATCTTTGGCAGCCATTTTCTCACTAATTTAAGTACTTCTGAAACCAGGCGACCCCCGCCTCCTTCAATCGCAAATGTCTCGACTACTACTTTTGATAGGTGGGTATTCCTTTTCCAATAGGGAGACAAACGACTAGACTTGAAGATGATACCAATAACTCCTGATAGCACTGCGTAGTGCCTCATATATGGTTGCTTTTAAGCACACGAGGACTGTCCCGAGAAAGGTTGTTTTGAGAAAATTGAAGGTAAAATTTTTGCCCCTTGTTCAGTTTCTTTAAAAGACAAGGAGAGTTTTTCTATAACCAAACAAATATACACACCAATGAAACCAAACTTCTCCTACAGGTAGAACAATGCTCACGTTTGGCGTAGGTCAAGATTTATGGAAACCCCCGAAATCTGTGTTAGCCTGCTTGTCCTTTAAAGTGACCATATGTGTGTGTCACGAGGTGGCAGAATCAGGCGCCCATCAATTTTGGGGCATATGAAGTTATTGATATCATCGTAAAGCCTGTTCAATTGCCTTGCTATTGATGTTATAGAAATATCCATCTACCTTGAACAGCAGTCAAGATGTTTGCAACAGAAGCAGGTGGGGGTCATCTGTTGTCAGAGGTAAAATTAGGGAGAAAATGACTGCCCAAGTTATGGGACTCCAAAGCTGTAGTGTATTTGGAAGCTGCAAGTACCAGTATGTTTTATTTTTTTGTGCCTTTGGTCAACAGTTTCCTGTAAAACCCATGCTCGAATCTGTTCTTAAATAGACGTTAACGGTTTTAATCACAAAACAACAAAAAATTGATAAAGTTTGTCCGACAGGCAGAAAAATGTCGGTTTCCTTCATCTCATTATTTTGACGAGTGCCTGAATTCACTACGATGCCACACACATATTACCATTGTGAAACATTTTTTCCAGTAGTGAAGAGTGTTTTCTCTTTCTTCCTCTCAGACACCGTAAGACATGGCGCCGATAGCCCTCCTGGAGCGAACATGTCTTTGCACCCTGGACACACAGTCACACAGCACCAAAAGGATGACAGGCATGCCACTGAGCACATACCAGTACCGGTGTACTGGCAACGTACTGCATGGCACATCAAACATAGCAGTCACAGTACATAATCTTGCTTGTGTAATTATAATGCTTCATCATCATCCGGTGCCTTGCCGACTGGCGTGGACGATCATGGACCTCCACTTCACTCTGTCTTGCGTTGCAGCAATAGTGTCTGTTGTTCTTGCTGCTCCTAGCCATGTTGTCATCTTGTCCAGTATCTTTTCCCTCTGTCTGCCTCTGCCTCTCTTTCCATCAAACTTGCCCTTTTGTTACAATATTCTCCAATGTTTCTTTCATTATAATGCTTACAGATGTCTTTATGGAGAAGAATACTTTTGTTTATTTCTTTGAGAAGAATGGGGGACAGGGATATTATTCTTCAATTTTTTCTAATTTGCTATCAAGAACTGTCATGTTGCGGGTGGTTGGAGGGTGCTAGTGGTGGATCCTACTTCTTTATTTCCCTTTGTTGTTTCTGTCTGTCCATCTTACTTTTTCCCAGCACGACATGACTGTTATTGTGTGGATATACTTCTCTTTTCTCAGACTAACAAACGAAACTGTCATGGTACCAGTACTTTAAGGTGTCTTCTGAAAGTAAAGCTGAATCAGTTTTGCAAATTTTTCCATTCTCTATGTAGCTGAGCTAGAGAGGTGAGCAGAGTAAGTCTGATTCCCTGTAAGGACTTCTCTGTTGACATCCACCCCTTGGCGCTCATATAACCTTATGCAGTTGCGAGTGCCGTAAAACCTCTACTAAAACAATATATAGCTGAAAATATGTAGACCATCATTGGTGCTATGCAGTATGCTAGTATGTTGTATTTTGGTCAAACTTGGAGGAAATTTTTATCTTTCCAAAAGCTCAAAGTGGAAATCTGAGCTACTCTATTCTTGGCAAGTGCATAAACCTAAAATTCACCTGCTTTATATGGGGTCAAGATGTAGTATGCTGTCCATGTTGGAGGGTTCAACTTTATAAAAGTTTTAAAGTAACAGGACAATCAGTTTATCAGAAGGAAACGGAGAGAGTCTGCTCAATGCAGTGTTCTTCCGTGCAAGTTTGGAAAGGTAATGTACCCAAGAGAAAAGTGTACTCTTGAAACCGCTGCTTTTATTATCACTGACTTGAAGAGCAACGAAAGTTGTAACATGGACCCTTCAAGACATTGTTATTTCTTTCTCTCTTTTTCTTTGTTTATGTCCCATGTGGTCAACGTCCAATGATCTTTTAATGCTTTTTTCTAGATTTCATCAGGCTGAAGGGCTAGAACCCAAATGGCCGCTAGACCGGAAAAGTCCTAGATTTCTTTTTCATTTGAGGTGTTCCACATGAAATTGCGGTCTCTCAGTCTAGTCTATCTCTGTACACAAATGTCTTTCAATTGCATTAGAATCTGATGAAGGGGAAAGGATTGAAATTGTCCTTGAAATACCGTGGCCCACTCTGTTAATGTGGGTGGTTGGCGGGTGTTGTGGTATGTGGTTTGCTCTCTTTCCTATAAAAAAATTTATCGTCTCTATCTCCACTCCTTCTTTTTTATGTTTGTTACTCTCTTGTAACACCTTTAATCTTCGGCACTTACATGACCTTATTGTGTTTGCAAGTGCCGTTACGAAAACTAAACTAACTCTGTTAATGTATGTACACAGACATTTTGAATGTACACAGACATTTTGGATACTTTGCTGCGACTGGTTTATTACTTTGCCTCCCATGCACAAGTTTGTTTTTTATTGGAATGGAAATCAAATGTTTTGCCGGCGTTCCTTGAATTTTTTTTCCTCTCTGCCCAGTGCACCAACAGCTTCAACTTTGAAAGAACTCTGGTTATCTATATATAGCTCATTTGGCATAATGCAGCACCCATTCATGCATGTACACTTACTGTCTTATGCAGTCTCACACACCAATGCACATGCCCATTGGGAGTGAAATGATGATCGTGAGGACCAGGTGAAGGGTCTAAATTTACAATTGCTATGGCAACCCAGTTATTGATAATATGAGCTTTTACGTTTTAAGACATATTATTGTTTTTTGTAAATTTTGTCTTTTTGTGTACATTAAAAGAACTTACAGAGCAAGTTGAACAAAGGTCTTGTAAATGCCCACAGCATTCTTTATATTTTCAGTATCGAACACCTTCTCATTTACAAGCGATCAAGGCTGTAGTAAATGTTTCATTCCTTTGCCAAATACGTTTTGTTCTGAAAAATATTTACCGTGTCATGTTTTACCCTGGAAAATTGTTGTGATGCGTTGCTCAAGTACTCTTGTGTCTTTTGAATTTTAGATTATTGCTATTTTTTAAAATATGTATTGCTCAGAAATGTTTTTATCTTTTTATTTAATACATTTTTTGCTCACCATTGTCTTCAATACATTTTAAAGCATAAAATTAAAACAAATAGGAACTGATCATTCTCTGAAAACTTAATACATGTATATTGTTTTTATTGTCCTCTACCATATCGGATGTCTTATTTTGAAGTGGCATCGTTTTTAATAGGCCTAGATCTATGCCGTATTTCATTGTATAAACTTTAAGTGTTGTTTTTTTGTTATTTCCAAAATTGCCAATGTGTGCTTTATACTTTATGTCAAGGTCTTGATATTGTCATTTTTAAAAGAAAAGTCATTTTCACATCTTACGGCCGACTAACAATATGAAATGCCTTTCAGGGGATGAGTTGGAAGAAAGTGGTGTGATGTTTTTGTAGTATAGTAGTTTACACGTCATGGGTTTTTTTTACTAGCAATTGTAGTAGAAAAAAAGCATGATGTACAAAAAACAAATTTCCAGGATAAAAAGTTTTCCTGAAAGATTTTGGAGACGCATTGTGTAAAGTGCCTAGAGCTGCGCTTGCAGATTAGTGGGCACCATAAAAACTATCTACATTATTGTTATTATTACAGTTATCTTGGGGATGGTCCCTGACATATCTGCTGTTGCGAAAATGTTCATTTCTCTCACACTTTACTGTTGACTTAATTTTAAATGAAAGCCGAAATAATTTTTCATGATGATGTTTTATTCGTAGGCCACTTGTTGTGTCTATCACTTACTCACTGGTCCTGTGACTTGTGTCATCTGGGGAGAACTGAGCACAGAAGATGTCAAGGTCTTCTACCATGTCCCTCTGTCTGTCATCCCATTGAGGAGTTCTCTTTTTTCTTTTTTTTTTTCTTTTTTTTTTTTTTTGGTAAGTGTTTTATGGCGCTTGCTACTGCATAATGTCATATGAGCGTGTGGGACGCATTAAACTTCTTTTCAGTTGGTAGGAAATTTTGAATTTTACCCAGGTGGCGGCTGAAGCCTACTTTTATCTATTTTAGACCACCAAGGGATCTTTAATGTGGGCAACTTGCACACGGGCCCTTCAAGATTTTTCGCCCTTGTCGGAGAAGGCTAGGTGTAGATCTTTCCTACCAGAAGATCAGGGGTGTTACTGAAAGACAGCTGTAAGAACGAGCCATGGAGTGGCAGTTGAAAGGCTGCTGAAAGAGTGTGGAACCCAGTAGAGGGGGCAAAGAGGATGAGGGGGTGGGGGAAGAAAGCAGAAGGCAGAATATTGCAAGAAAGAAGGTGAAAGGAGACAATTTTAGAGAAGAACATTTTTCGGTCACTACCCTGATTCGAACCGGGGACCTTTGAATGAGAGGGGAGCACCTTAACCTCTAGGCCACAAGAGCCCACCAGTCCTTTTGTTGAAGTTGTTAGACCAGCTTTTTTTTTTTTTTTGAATTCCTCTTTTTTTGACTGCCTTACTCCAATAGTGCCTAGCATGATGGCTTATCCAAGACTTTTTCTCCAGGCTGTGTGTCCCAACCAGGCAAGTTTTCTCCTTTTTACTGGAACTAGTCGTGGTTCTTGTGGTCCAGTCATAGTTTCAATTGTTGTCCTCACATCACTGTTTGTCTTGTGTTTTCACTAAGTGGGACTAAGGTAGGTATGGTTGATAAATTCTTAGATTTTTCATCTCAAACGATGTGATCTTTCGTTTTGTTTCGGCCAATAGTTTCAAGGACTCACAGCCATATATAGAAAGATGGAAAAGAAAAGAGATTTGTATAGTTTGAATTTGACTTGGAAGCTGATCTTGGTTCTGTTCCAGATTTTGTCATGGTTGGACTTAACAGCTGTTGCTTTCATCACTCTGGTCTTGACTTCATGGGATTATGTTCCCTCTTCAGTTATCACCAAGCCGTGATATTTGAACTGGTGGTCTTTTTTCACTTCCTCCTTGCTCTTGGTTATTTTTGCTTGGCTTCCTTTGGTGATATTGGCCTCGACTTGACTTTTCTGTGCTCACCTCCATTTCAAATGACAAAGCACTGTTGTTTAGTTTGATTGTTACATCATGTGATTCATCTTTGGAGCCCACTAAGAAGATAGAATAAAAGATAGCATTTGTATAGCGCAAATCCCTGCTCAACAGCAAGCTCTATGCGCTTCACAATCTATGCTATTACCTCAGCAGACCTGAGAGCCTTGTGAAACAAACTCAACTTCCTGGGAAGCATACAGTGCAAGCAGCCATTTATAGGCGCTAAAACACTAACATACTGACAAGATCTTTCGCTGTCTATGGCCGGGTACCCTTTTCCACCTTGGTGAAGTGAGGAAAATTTGTGTAAAATGCCTTTTCCAAGGACACTACGTCGGGTCTGCAGCTTGAACCCCCGACCTTGCAACCTCGCGATTACGAGTCCGGTAGCCTAACCAGATACCACTAGGCCACAGACGCCACTTCATTGTCCTCAAATTGGAGCTTGCTACGACGCTCAACTGATATGGTAGTGTGATGTTATGGAGGGTGTCACTCATAATTCTTTCAGGAATAAATTGAATTGGACTGGGGAGAGTAGGAACCCTTGAAGATGGAAAACTGATGGATGATTTTTGTAGTCGAATTATAAGAAAAGTATTTACTCAAAGAATGAGGGTCCCCATGTAAATATTTGAACTGTAAAATGTATTAGTTGAAAGACCCATTCTTTGAGTTTGAGTAGATATGATATTGCTTGTTGAACTAGTTACCTTACACTTACAGTGTTTTCAGCCGCATGAATTTGTTTTTACCCATTCTCACAGATGAGTGAATCGTATTTTTCACTTGCCACAATTTTCAGTTTGCCTTCTATACGAACCATTTGGCGTCTCAAACAAAAGATATTATTTTTTACTTAATATCTCTTTTACTTTTTTATTTTTATGCCATCTGATGTTTAATCTATTATTATTATTATTTTACATTTTTAGTCAAAGAATGAGGGTCCCCATGTAAATATTTGAACTGTAAAATGTATTAGTTGAAAGACCCATTCTTTGAGTTTGAGTAGATATGATATTGCTTGTTGAACTAGTTACCTTACACTTACAGTGTTTTCAGCCGCATGAATTTGTTTTTACCCATTCTCACAGATGAGTGAATCGTATTTTTCACTTGCCACAATTTTCAGTTTGCCTTCTATACGAACCATTTGGCGTCTCAAACAAAAGATATTATTTTTTACTTAATATCTCTTTTACTTTTTTATTTTTATGCCATCTGATGTTTAATCTATTATTATTATTATTTTACATTTTTAGTTACGTTTCGTCTGGGGGGGGGGGGGTTTCATACCTGTACATGTTTATGTCTATGAAAGCCATGAACAAAAACACGCATAATTATGAGTGTGAATTATTTATTTAGTGAAAAGTGTTGGAACAGACCATATTGTTTTTATAGCCTTTTCAACTGAACATGAAGGCTACATTCATTTGGCACTTAATTGAAAGGATACCTACTATCACTGATGTGCATCAAGAAGAGTTCCCTACTTTAAAAAAGTCTGTCCTGTCCTTCTTGTGTCCAAAGTTTGCCAAGTTTCTGGGCTTCTGCTTCTACCTTTCTCCACCATCTTTATCCTTGCCTTGGCTTTCCTCAGTTCATCTGACCCTGGGAATCCATCTCCACCCCTCTAGTTATGCTTTTCATCAATTTTCTCAATTCGTGTCCACTCCATTGCCATCTGCCCTGTGTCTCTTCCTTTTCTACCTTTATTTCATTTTTGCTGTCCAACAGTTCCTCTGACCCCCTGGGGCAGTGCCACTGACTGTAGTGTCTTTAGGCCATTCCCAAAGGGGGGACATTTCTCGTTCAAGCATAGTAGAATTGTAAATGGGCTGACTCATGTCACGCTCATAACTGTGCCTGATCTACAACAGAGAACTGCTGCTTTTTCTTTCCTGATCCTTACTATTGTCATTTTCCTCTACTTCTTTCGTATGTTTTGTCGCTCTCTTGTGACCTGCCATTTCTGGGGAGCCCTTGATAGTCAAAGCAGACCTTGTGCTGTTGAAGCTAGAGAGGTGAGCAGTCTAAGTCTGATTCCCTGTAAAGACTTCTCTGTTGACACCCACCCCTTGGCGCTCATATGACCTTATGCAGTTGCGAGCGCCGTAAAACCCTCTACTATTTTTTTTTTTTAAGTTCCTCTGTGGTTACACAGTAAGACCATATAATTGGTCCAGATTCTGTTTTGACTCTTTCACTACACAAGGGATTCCACAATTTTACACACCCAGACGCCAAGCACATTACCGTAAATCGGCTACAATTCTGTCAGATATTGATGGATTTGTTTGTATAAGCACTCTACTAACTAGTGGTAATGTGGTAGAAAATCACAATATGGGTGAAAATAGGTAGTAAATGTAGAAAAAGACCAGTTTCAGATTTTTGAGTTAACGAGATTGGTGCCGCCAAAACACCACTTAAGTGGCGGGTGCCGTCAAAACACCACTTTAGTGGCGGGTGCCGCCAAAACACCACTTAAATGGCGATCCGGATTCAAAGAGTTAAGCCATGAGAAAAGCTTTGATGATGATGAAGGGGAAATATGTTTATAAGTCGTAGCATTTACATTTATCGATACACATGTATTTAATAGTGTTAGTTGTTATTTAGAGTGGCTGATGTAGGGTACAATATAAGTTGTAAGTAGGTTTGTCAGTTAAATGCCGGCTGTGATTGAAAGCACACAATGCACAAGTGACTGAAGTCTGCATTTCAAAACAATGCAAGGGAGTTGTGATTGTTTCTGGACTATCATCTCTTGATTTATGCATAATTCATGGCCCTAATAGAGAAGCAAGAGCACTACCCGTGATCCGTTTTGTTTAATAGCCAGTGCCCTTTTTTGCCTCTTGTGAAAGGCTAAAAATTTTTGCACTGCCCACCTGCATGTTTTTCTAAGCGGGGCATAATGTAATAGCCTGTCCCCGTGGTTTTATGCACCTCGCATAATGTAGCAAAATTTGATAATTTTTTGCATAATTTCTTATTATTTTCCTTGATCATTCTTTGTTAGCATTAACAGAATCGCATTATTTCACATATTTGGGTGTGGGTGGTTGGTAGGTGCTCTGGTGTGGTTTGCTTCCTTCTTCCTGTCAAACATCTATCGTCCTTATCTCCCCCTTCTTCTTTTTTACGTTTGTTACTCTCTTGTAACTCCTCTAATCTTCTGGCGCTCATACGACCTTATGCAGTTGCGAGCGCCGTAAAACCTCGACTAAAACTAAAAACATTTTTGGGTTCAGTTTGCATAATTTCAGAATTTTTCTTGCGTAAAACGACAGGGACAGGTAATAGCATCTGCCAATACACGGGTGATCCCCGCCACCCACTCAAAATGATCCCCGCCACCCACTCAAAATGAACTAAGCGCCCACTAGTGTGTGATACGCTCAGGATGGCGAGCTGTAAGCTAGAGTCTAATGGATGAGGACTGTACTTTAAGCTTGAACTTTCGTTTAAATATAATAGCTTCTAATGTTGTTCAAATGAAATCTTCATCTCCTTGGCTCTTTTGTCTTCACATTTTCCTGTTTGGAAATTTGATCACAATAGTGTTTTTGTTTGGGTTGTTTTGCTGACAAATTTTTAAAGCCTTCAAACTATGCTTTGAACCAAGTTTTAGATGCCAATGTCTGTTTGGAAATAGGTATTCTTGATGTAAATAAACCATTCAGAAAGTAAGACTTTCTGGGTAAGGTTTCTAGCTTATATATTAACATTTGTTTGTGTAAAATCTTATACTCTCTGCACTTGACACTGGATCTTGTGAACAGAACGAAGTGTTTTATTGCACTCAAACTATCACTGTCACAGAGCCAAAGCAATTGATTTATTTAATATTTGTGAATATTATATCTGTACAGCCAAGAAAAATATCCCGTTGGGACAATAAAGTATTGTCTTATCTATCTTATCTTATCTTATCATTATGTTTTACTACACCCCTGACAACACAATGAAGATCATGTAAGAGACAGGCCGCTTTGACTTTGCCTTTTTGAGCCTAGTTGGCTAAATGGGATTTTGATACAGGGCCCCAGCAGAAATCAGGAAATGTCTTCATAAGAAATAGACTGCCCTAAGTGGGACTCATATCAACGTCTTTTGTCAGCACGATGAGGAGCCAGCCTTGACATTTGTGTGGACTTTGGTCCAAAGTGATAGAAAACTGTTGTTCTTTGTGCATGTGTTTCTCCCCCCCCCCCCCCCCCCCACCCCCATCTTGTTTACTAGCTGTCCATATATATATATTTATGTTTATTGTCATGTGCTAGTATTGACAAATTGTTTATTACCCGGTTGTTGCATTCACTGGAAGGATCAAATGCATGCTTTACTTTTTGGTCTATGTTTCTTCATTTGTCTTATCCTGTGATTAATTAAGGGCTCCTTTGACATATTTGCCTTTGAATTAATATGTCATATGTGCCATTTTGTATCTTCAGATGATGTTTTACATTTACAGTACTTTTGCCGTATGATATATAAACTCGCACAAAAAAGTCAAGGAACAAAAATTCAAAGAAAGATTACTGAAAAACAGTTTAACCGAATTTATTCATTTTTTCACAAAAGATGCTTTCGACTCTCTAGATTAAGTGTGAACAATTTCAGATTTCAACAACAACAAGAAGTTTATGTAAAATGAGTTTAAGTCACACTGGTCGGATTTCAAAAGTCTGAACAGCCAAAGTTCTTCCTGAACATTGTCAATAGGTGATGTATCCACTTCGTTTGATCAAAAACTCAGCACAGCGTCGATGCATGGACAGGACATGCCTTCAGAGAACTTGTTGGGGTAGGTTCTGCACTCCTGGAAAAGGTAGCCCAAGAGTTGTTGACGGTTTTGTGCAGGAGGGTGGTTGTCCCTAATCCACCGGTCAATGTGAAAATGTTCTCTGTTGGGTTCAAATCCGGACTACAAGCTGGTCAGTCCATGCAGGTGACAGCTCGCTGCTGCAGGAAGTCCCCCACGACGCATGCGCGATATGGCGTGGCGTTGTCGTCCTGCAGTACAGCCTGGGGTCCAATCTGCTTCAGGAGAGGAACAGCAAGGGGACGCAGGATTTCCTCCCTGTACCTAGCCGAGGTCAAATTACCCTGTGTATGGTACAAGGGGTCCTGTGGTGAGCTGAGAAGCCTCCCTATACCAGAACAGCCCCTGCAAAGTAGGGCGCCACCTGCTGGATGCACTCAGGGTGGAACAGCTCTCCTCTGCGCCTCCAGACGTGGGTTCGCCTGTCTGAGTGCAGCAGGTTGAATCTGGTTTCGTCCGAGAAGACTACCTGGTCCCACTGATAATGTGTCCACTGTTATTGGCGAGCAGGCCACACCTGGTGAGCTGCTTTGTTGGGCGGCGTGTGCCTTGGGTGCCTGGCAGGGACACAAAAAGCTAACCTGGCTCTACGGATACGGTTCCATACCGTCTCCTCGCTCTCGTGGACATTGGCTGTAACCCCTTAGTTGGTCCCTGATGCCATTTGCAGTGGTGGTTCGTGACGTCACGGCCTGTTTGACGATGAACCGGTCGACGCTGTTGGTGGTCAAACGGGGCGATCCTGGTCGAGGCCTGTCCGGGACCCTTCCAGTCGCTCGCCATCGTTCTTGCAGCCTCTATATGACTGATGGGGACACCCCAAATCGATGTGCAACAACTGGGAACGTGGAGCCATCTTGGAACCAGGTAAGGGCTCGTCCTCTGTTGAGGTCAGGCAGCGAATGTTGTTGGACCATCGTGTTGTAATGAAACATGGCAGAAAAACGCTGGCTTATAAAGGGTTGTAAGTGAGCAATCTTCACAGCTAAGACATCTGTTTAGCACGTGCCAAGCTTAGTTTTAGCTAACAGTCCCTATTCCAATGTTGCTGAGTCAGAGAAATTTAGCCCATTTTTCATGCTTTTCGGCTGTTTCAGAATGCCCTGCGTCGTCGCTATGAAGCTGGTGCTGGCAAATTTGCCGTACAGGCAAACTGTGTCTTGTCGTCAGTGCGTGTGCCAAGTTTGGTAGACTGATCATTACGGGTTTGTGAGATGTTTGAATTTGACAGGTGAAAACACAAGCTGTTCCTTGACTTTTTTGGGCGAGTTTAGTACTTGTAGAAGGCCCTTTTCTTATCATTATTCACCTGGAATGTGGTTCCCCAAGTACTGTCTTCTCTGTTTATTGTTGTTCTAGTTCTAGATTCAGTGTTGTTACCTTGTGGAATATATATATATACATATATATATATATATACTAAATAGAGATACAAATAATAGCATTTTTACTTTTCTGTGTTGAATGAACTTGCAATGCTCCCATCCCTATCACTCTCAGTTGAGCTATTTTGATATCAAGAGTAGGCATACTGCGATTGAAATGTCCATAAACCTCTAGTATATAACACCTTTGCTGATTCAATCAATTGACATGTAATAATCTATCGCAAATCCTATTGTATTACAAGTATCATAAATATCTTGAACTGGTCAGAACTGTGCCATTTGATTTGAGCATGCTGTACTTCAAGTACATGTACTTCAAGGCCCTACTAGGCCTCTCTTATAACAGCCTGGGCTATAACAGAATTTAGTTTAGTTTAGTTTTAGTGAGAGCTTTACGGCACTTGCAACACAATAAGGTCATATAAGTGTCGAAGATTAGAGGTGTCACAAGAGAGTAACAAACACAAAATAGAAGGAGGAGGAGAGATCAGGACGATAGACGTTTGATAGGAAAGAAGAAGCAAACCACACCAGAGCACCCGCCAACCACCCACATAACAGGATTTCAGCTTTAGCAGGCTTGTAATAAATAACCCCCCGAGACCCCCCCCCCCCCCCCGGGGCAGTGCCACTAACTGAAGTGTCTTTAGGCCATTCCCAAAGGGGGGACATTTCTCGATCGAATGCACAGTAGAATTGTAAATGGGCTGATCGAACAATGTCATGCTCATAACTGTGCCTGAACTACAGGGGGGAAGCTGGACACACTTTGGTGTTGATGCAAGTCTAGTCAGTAACATAGCATGACCTTGGTCAAACACATCTTCACATTGTCGGGTGAGTCTCTTATGGGAATAAATGACTGAATTGAAAGTAGGCACTTGGCGCTAGATCTACCTCAGATCTGTGTGTGCTCCTATTCCAAACGTAATGACTTTAGCAGAACATGCTGTAGACTCTTTGGAGCATGAATATATGTGATATTATTTATGGGAATAAATGATTTAATTAAAAGCAGGCACTAGATGCTGGATCTACCACAGATCTATGTGTGCTCCTATTTCAAATGTGGTAACTTTAACTATTCGATTACGAATCATTGTAGGTAAGCATACAGAACATGCTGTTGACTCTATATGTGCTATATATATATGTAATAAACACTATTGTTATTAGTGCCCATGCCTCTCTATATGTAGGCAACATCCATGAGACTAAGGTACTAGAAAAAGAAAGATAAAGATGAGGAGAGAGAAAAAATGTCACTGGAAAAAACAGTAACAAGTACGGGTACTGATAAATTGATAGTGTGTAATCCATGTAATAAAACTGATTCCATTGGTTAATCATTAGTTACAGTGTATGTGAACGTGATGGCTGTCTATAACAGGGACATCACGGCTGTCCTGTTATCCAAAAACCACAATAATGAGTATTGACTTGACGTAATTTCCATTGCAAACAGTTTACTTTTTTTTTTTTTTACCCTATCCGTACGTCGTGTATTACTATCGTATCCATACGACGTGGGGAAGTCTGTGCGAAATGTTTTACTCGTTAATCCGATCCGTACGCTTTGCATAGATAACAGTCTGTCAAAATAATTTTTTGAGAAACACTGAAACTGAAAGTTTCACAGAGATCATCTTCGTACTGGAAGTATTCTAAAATGTGAAGAATATGACCCTGGGGGTACAAAATGACCACAGGGCATACAGATAGGCTTAATGAACTAATTTACAGTGAGTTGTGCACTATATAACACAAATTAATCTTTATCTAAATATAAATAACTATGCAGTTTTAACATCCCCTCTGTTCAGGCTTAGATGTTTAGGAAAAAGCAGCAGCAACCTTCCGTTGATGACAGGCACCGTCCACAGAGTATTATCTGCCTGCCAGCCTCTCTTCCATTCTGTCCCCGTCGTTTTGTGCAAGAAAAATTGTGAAGCTATGCAAACTGAGCCCAAAAATGTGAAATTATGCGATTCTGTTAGTTTTCACAAAGAATGGTAAAGGAAAATAATCAGAAATTATGCAAAAAAAGGATCAAATTTTGCTAAATTATGCGGGGTGCATAAAACCACAGTGACAGTCCATTCAACTTCAACCTTGAGTGCCATTGCACGCAACCCAAGATGGAGTCGTCAGTTGAACTCGTTTTGCTCCTCCCACTTTCAGTTGTCACTTTTTTTAAAAAAGACTGGCAAACTCTGGTTTTGGCCCCAAGAGTTGGCCTACTGGAATTTAGAATGGTAATTGTATTTGTATATTATTATTATAATAGGTTAGGGGTAGAGTTTGAGTGAGGTGTAGGGTTAGGATTATAGTTTTATATATATATATATATATATATATATATATATGGTAATCGTTGAGGCCAAAATGGGATTATCACTAAAGCTCTTCCCTGGGTTTTATGCAACCTGCATGATTTAGCAAAATTTGATAATTTTTTTTGCATAATTTCTGATTACATGTATTTTCCTTTCTCATTCTTTGTTAAAATTAACAGAATCGTATAATTTCACATTTTTGGGCTCAGTTTGCATAATTTCAGAATTTTTCTTGCATAAAACGACGGGGACAGCTAAAGGCTTAAGAAGGCCAATGAATTTCAGTTAATTAGCCTCCTAGATCTGTGAGATATGGTGGATCTAGATGGATGCGATGTGTTGAGACTGTTCGATTCACTTCGCCATATTCGACATTCAGTAGGCTTAGCCTAGATTTTATTAGGCTTACTCAACTGCATCTTTCTCATTCAATTGACTAGTTTTTGTCTCTGTGCTTAACATCAGTATACCAATATGTGGATTTATAAACTATTATTATAAATACTCTGAAAACAAACCTAAGAATCCTTGCGAATTTCTGTTTAAATTTTAGATTGATATGATTCGTTAGATCTCTATATATTCTATGTGATCTAATGAGACTTTCATTCAATTCATTTCGATGCAATGGGCATTCTGTAGTACATAGTAGGTATAGAATTAAGATTTAGTGATGATTGGGTACAACAACTGCACCATGAACACATTATGAGTGGCATAATAATTTTTTTTAAATTCTATTTACAGAGTAATTTGATATTTTGTCAATAACTTGCTCTTTTTCAGTTTTGCAATTCATTGCTTTATAATAATATAACTCAAACTAAATGTACCGTAACATTATTCTCATTTTCCAGGAGTATTTTAGTGTTAAAAGTGAGACCTTTTTTCATTCAGTCATTATTTATATTTTCATTTTCTGGATTAAAATATTAACTGATATTGATTGTCCATTTGATTGCTACAATAGTTTTAATCTTAATTTGAAGGATAGGGCATTCCTATTTCAACATGTCAGCTATTGTATTACATATTATTTTTATATCTTATGCCTTATACGTATATAAATTAAAAAGTGCACCAAATGGGAACACAAGATTGTCCATCCGTTTTGTGTCTTTCATGCACAGGGTATTTTATTATTTTTATTATTCTACTTCAAAAAAGAAAACTTGTGCTTTTGAATTTGCTCTCTCTCTCACACACACACACACACACACACACACACACAGGATGTCAAACCTCATGTGACATGCTCTCCCCACACACACCCCAAATTAACGGTAGGATTTGTGCCTTTACACTGCCTCGTTGCTGCTTGCCAGATGATCTCTCTCCCACACCATCCCAGCCCTCTGTTAACAGTTATCAGCGGGATGACCTCAGGGCTGACAAGAGAGAAAGAGAAGAATCTCAACTCTAAATCTAAATAATACAAGTGAATCATCAACAAAAAGACCTTTTCCAACAGATCACACCCCCCCACCCCCCCGGTGCAACTGACTGAAGTGTCTTTAGGCCATTCCCAAAGGGGAGACATTTCTCGTTCTAATCCACAGTAGAATTGTAAATGGGCTGATCCAACGTCATGCTCATAACTGTGCCTGAACTACAACAGGGAACTGCTGCTTTTTCTCTCCTAATCCTTACTCTTTTTCCTCTACTTCTTTTGTATGTTTGTCACACTCTAGTGACCCGCTGTTTTCTGGGTGCCTTGATTTGATGGTCGAAGCAGACTTTGTGCTGCTGAAGCTAGAGAGGTGAGCAGAGTAAGTCCGATTTCCTGTATGGACTTCTCTGTTGACATCCACCCCTTGGCGCTCATAGGACCTTATGCAGTTGCGAGTGCCATAAAACCTCTACAGTGGAATCCTGTTATAACGAGAGGGAGGGGACCGGTGCAAAATGTCCATTATAGCAGGATTCTCGCTATAAGGGATCCAGTAATAAATTCAAGGGAAACTGTACAGTAGGCCTAATCTATGAGTTTGATGTTCTATTTTCTTTTACTATCTCCCCTGGTGATGATTTTGTTTCAACATGACTTCTAGGTCTTACTTGATCAAAAATCGAATCAGTTTTCTTTCTCTAGCGCTAGCGATGTTGACTGGCAGCTCTGTTTTGGCGATCAGAAAGAAAGGGCTCTGGGCTAACTGGCCCGCTGTGTTTCCCCCACCCCACCACACCCTGTGGTACATTCCGTCTGCTTGCGCACATCACCACACATTCGCTTCATCCATCACATTGCTGTGGCCTTTCCATCCACACATAGGAGAAGTGACAGGCATGGTAGGCCTCTATAATCTAAACTAGACTTACGCTGGTCTATCACGCGATGCGTTCTGCTTGTCTACGCAAGCCACATCCTCCCTACTCAGTTGCTCCGGCCTTCATTGTTGACACACATTGGCTCTCCCATTCTTTGTTTCGCTAGATCACCAACAAGTTTCTCAACAGGCAAGGTTTTGCATTATGTATAATTGGCCTATGCACTGTGCATAGCAGCAGCAATAATCCGCAATAACCGACTCTCATGTTTGTCTGATAGCGCTATAGCAGTATTTTATTTACAAAGGTAAAGAAGAGAAAAAATGGGGTTTTCGAATAGTGTCTTTATAACAGACTTCTCGTTTTTTCCAGACTCGTTATAAGTGGACTCCACTGTACTAAAACAATAAAAAGAAACAGACAAGGCACACTATTGAAACAACCTGCTCAGGTCAAACCGTAAGCCAACCTCACTGTTCAGATTGCAAAGCCAATTGACACACTTTAGATCATTTAGGAGGCCAGATGCTTCGACTTTGACCCTGCCTGTAAGGGTCAGCCTGTGCCAAGAGGGATACAACATCCCAAGAAACAGAGGAATACACTCAAAATAAAAATACCTCCCAACAGGGGAATCAAACCTGCGTCTTCTGTGCGCTGTGGCAAAACGCCTAAGTACTTCACCACAGACATGATTGGGTATGGCAAGCTTAAAGTACTAAAACAAAAGAAATCCAATCATTTAGGAAGTGGAATTTTATGATCAAGCTGGTACTCTTCAAGCTTGGGTGCAAATGGATCAGACTGTCAGCAGTCTACCAAAATTATTAATTAGATTCTCCACAATTCCTCTTTACATGACATAATTTAATAGAATGGGATGCTTGGCGGGCTACAAAACCAACCAAATAGTAGGCTACAAGTTACACGCTGGTGTCCTCTAAGGGAAAGACCTTTTGTTTGCAGAACTGCAAAGATGAAGAGATGAAGAAACAAGGGGGGTTGTACAAAATTCTCTGGAGCATTTGTATCTTCTCTAAGATTGTTCAATGTCTTATGCCTCCCCATAATAAATAGTGATATTAAGGAGACCAAGGAAAATATTCATTTTGGTTTCTTTCTTGAGCACAAATAAAACCACGAACCCAATTTGTAAAGATTTAAAAAATATAAACTAAATAAAGAATTTCAAAACACAAATGAAGTACGAGTCATATTTAATCACAAAGGAATAATTTATGACTACAATTTATATATGTAACATCCACGGTCAATTTTTTAACTCTTTTGTCACATGCGTCATCTCAAAAGCACAAATGTCTCCCTGACAAACACTTCGCAAAAGGAACTAAGCATGTAGAAGTCAGTTAAACTACTAAAAGTTTTGTCTTATCACACACTGAACCACAACAACTTTATGGGCTGGCTAAAAAATGAACTTGCGTTATCTTACAGTGCCAATTCTCAGCTTAGTGAGGCCATCATTCTGTTCAATTATAACTATAACAAAACTGTCACAAGGGTTTATAAAACTGTAAAGGAAGATTGTTATCCACATTGTTAATACCCAAAACCGTCCACTTGTCCAACTTTCATTTTGGTCACTGAGTGCCAGTCTCAAGAAAGGTCTCCCTGTCCCCTTTGATGACCTAGAGGGCCTCTAGAGGAGGTTGCGCTTGCTTGCTGAAGAAGATTATAACGGCACATCAGCTACAGTTGATTTCACTTTCAGAAAAAACAAACATGAACTAAGACATTATTTATTTGAGAGGCCGATTACTGTTTCTCTTCTGGTTTTGCAGCTGCTTCCGTCTCTCCTCCTTCCACCTGTCTGAAGTTGGGAAACGTCTCCCATGGTGTGTTGGCTTCAAACTTCCTGAACTCCTGGCTTAGCTCAATGGGTTCCACCACCACTCTCTTCACTTCATCATCATAGCGCACCTGAGGACACACAGGGAAATTATAGAGTTTAATAAGCGACCTGTCACCCCTCATTCCCCTTTGTCATACAGTTCTACAACGCCTCATGCATAAAGAAGTTTGGAAAATAAATATGTGAGGCAGCATGGTGGAATCAGGCTCTCGTCAAAATAATCAAAGTGAAGAACTTGCCTTTTTCCGCAGGTTTGTGAATTTTTATCAAAATTTTGTTTTTTGGCTTAACACCTTTCATGCCCATAAAAGAACTCATTTCTGTGTGGATTTTTCTTTAAAACGTTGATTAAAGGCACAAAAAATGTAAATTTTCAGTTATGACGGACTCTTAAGTTAAGGAAATAACTAATCTTCGGCGGCCATTTTCTCACTAATTTTACCTCTGAAAACAGGTGACCCCCACCTCCTTCATTCAAAAATATCTCGACTTGTATTCAAGATAAATTGATATATTTTTCAACCAAATAAAGACAAGTGAACAAGCTTTAAGATGATAACAATAACTCTACAAGCTCAAAAATTGACGAGAGCCTGATTCCACCACGCTGCCTCACATATTTTTATATGTAACGGAACGTAATATAACTGATGTCAAAACTGATACAAGTGACTATTAGTATTAGTGCAAATAGTCAGAAGTGGAAATGCTGAACTGATCATATTTTGGGCAGACAAAAAAGGATATAATCACCATTCCAACACTAGAAATAAATACCCAATTCAGAGTTTTGAAAAATGCCTTTGCAAAGTAAACTACTGAATAAAGATTTTTTTAAAAAATAAACAGACCCCAGCAACTATCACGTCAAAACATGAAAGACAATAACATAACAAAGCACTCAAGATTATAATATAAAGTACTTTCCTTCTATGGAAGTACATCAGATAAAGACTGCTGAATTGTCACATCTCAAATTTGTGCCCACCTCAACATATCCGGACAGAGGGAAATCTTTTCTGAATGGATGTCCCTCAAAACCATAGTCAGTAAGAATGCGTCGCAAGTCTGGGTGGTTGGCGAAAAATACACCATACATGTCCCATATCTGAAAAGCATTTTAAAAATTATAAAAATTTGTTTATTAAAAAAATTACAACTAGTGTTGAAATAGAACAAAACAATGGAAATGTGTTCAGCTCAGTAAGTGTATACAATGGTACAGGCAAGCACAGTCTAAACTACATTTCTGAAGCTCGGTTGTCTATGGATTCATGAAATGTCTTTGACTTTTCACATAAAGTAGGTTATATGATAAAGTACACTTGCCAGAAACAAGCATTCACATTTCATTCTCAGGCTACCTTTGTGTAACAATAAATAATTTTCTTTCATCCAATAAAGGGTAATCTAGCCTAATGTAAAATAAAGTTTCAAAATGAGCTATAAACTAATTTTAATTTAATGCATGTTTCATTTTAAAAATGTTCATGACTCATCATACACAATAAAATGCCTCTCCCTCTCACAAAGGAGGGGGCTTTTTTTCCCACATATATTAACGATTAAACTATTGTCAATGCTTAAATCACATAGAAGATTCAATTTGAAAGCTGATTTTTTTTATTTCATTGATTTGATCAATACCAAGGAAATTTGTGGGGGAGTGGATACTGTACACGGGTTCACAATAGATGTTACGCCATGTCGGTGACGACTGCTCTTTACTGCAGACCATCAGTGGGCCAGACGGATTAACCCTGGCTTAAACAACTGACTGACTGTCACCGACAGTTGGCCTAGAGATATATGAGAAACGCCGAACCCCCACCCCTGTCGATTTTTGTTTCTTCATCGTTTTTTCACCATTTTCCAACCTGCAATTGGTCTCGGCAGTTGGAGTACAAGAAAATATTTCTATTTATTGTCTATTTAATTACGTACTTGAGTCACTTCATCCATTAGTGTTTTGTATGGGGGGGGGGGGGGGGGGGGGGCTTTGGTGAGGTGAGTTACAATGGGTATTTTTTAGATCTGGGTGCGTTTCAAGCCGTCAAGGTTTTAGGTTAAACTTACACATCGTCCAGCCTCTGAATGAAAAAATGTTCATTTCTATGGATTCCAATATTGAACAAGGCATGCAAAATCCTTTAAAAAGTAGACTTACAATTCTTAGATCCCGATTATTCAGTTAAGAAGGGTAAAAAAATGTGCCTTAGAGGTTTCTTCATGCACTTCTTCAACCAGTGTCTAAAGCAATTCTATGTTTATTTTTGTCCATGTTTCTCAAATAATCATGCATACAAAAGTAGGACGCCTGTTGATAATCTGTTTTCACCTGAATAAAACACAACACAAAAATGACAAATAGTGAAATTAATTACAAGTGCTTTCTTTGAACAGTTATGACACAATGAATGTTTTAAAACTAAAACATCCTTGAAATGCTGGCAGCCAAGGGTTTAATGGGATTTCAACCCCTGGCAGTTAATGAGTTAAGCAGGCTCAGTGAAACATTGCAACTTGTAAAGGCGTGTATGTGGTTGGGCAAGCAATATTTGCGATGCCAAATAGAGTACACATTTTTTTTTGATGATGTTGCTGTTGCAACAAAAATAAGTAACTCCAATGTTTTGTACTAACCCTGTAAAGGCCGGAGGGCTAGAATCCAAATGGCTGCTGGATCGGAAAAGTAAGTACTAACCCCGTATCAATTAGTCAGACAGAGTCACTCATTTTTTTTCCCCAACAGCCATGATATAAAAACTGCTATATATTCCCAAGAACAAGCCATTGCAGCACACCTTGTCTCAAACGATAAATATACAGCCATTTCTTTTCTTTTCTTTCCCTCTTTTCATCTTCATGGGTCATAATTGGCACCAGGTCAACTCAACTCACCTCACGCTCGTACCAGTTTGCTCCCTGGAAAACCGAGCAGACCGAGTCAATAGGTGTCAGCTCATCAGTGTAAGTCTTCACTCGAATACGAGCGTTGAATTGCAGAGACATGAGCATGTACACAATCTGAAAGGGAATAAAGAAGGAACTCTGAATAATCAGGCAGTACATAAATCAATGATCAGCAGTCTATGAGTATGAGTCTATGATTCTTTTTCTAACCACATATCATACAGTAGTCTCCGCCTAAACGCACGCCATACAAAAGCACGCTCCGCTCAAACGCACGCTTTCGTCATCTGACGAGGTTTTTACTATGTAATTTAGACACACAAACGCACGGTCACTACCTCTAAACACACGCTCTGATCCGCGAAACACGCCGACAGGTAAAGCTTGATGAGGGGAAATTTTCACTGCAACCTGCACAGCCTGCATAAGACAAGCCAAGACAGCATGATATTAAAATTTGGTGAAACTGCCCCTCACGCCGAACAAAAAGAGAGTGATGGACAGCGTTTTCACACCCAACTTTCCACTGACACACAGGTCTCGGTCTAGGGCTGGTCGGTTAAATGTTGGGGGGGGAG
>NW_004798213.1:13567-66741 GCF_000002075.1 Aplysia californica | reverse complement strand
CCAATTCAACGCCTTTGTATTCTTATAACCTGTCGGGGAATCCTTCACAAAACAGTCACGTGTCGTCACATTATCTGCCAAAATGACCCCCTCTCTCCAAGGGAGATCACTGGAGTAATAAGGAATTGAGATGATGGCGTCCCTTCCTCCCCTTGCAAAGGTTCATGTAAACGCACGCTCCGTATAAACACACGCTAAGGAGCCTTCCCGAGCACCGTGCGTTTATGCAGAGACTACTGTACTATTATGTTCTGAATTTCCAGATTTGCTATTCATAGCTGGCCACCTTCTTCATAGGGGTGCACCATATTATAAAGTTCTCTTTTCTAATCTCGCTGCATCAACATTTCCCCCCTTTCTCAAATCTGTGCAGAAATTAATTATCAGGTCCAGAAATTTTTATTGGTACTTGCTGAAATAGTAGAGACAATGACAGAAGCACCCAGTCCAGTCTCGTCAAAAAAAATTATCTCAGCAGAAAAAAAGACAAAATCAACGTATCAACTTACAATTAGCACAAAACACGAAAGAGAGAGTGACAGACAGACAGAGAGGTGGGGGGAAGGAGGGATGGAGGTTCCCTCTCCCACTTTTTTTTTGTCGTTGTCCTGAAGACACAAGAGAAGCAAAAATTTGTTGGGAAAGTACAGGCGATGTAAAAAAAGATTTTTAATCTTTTATGTTTTCACAAACAAAAATTTAACAACTCACAAATTGCCATACTTTCTCCGCCATCCTTGAAAGAAAGCAGGTGTCTACTGTGAGCCAACTATCAATGCTGTAGCTTTGTACGGCTTAGCTGACCTTGAGACCCAAACAAGACTGTCAACTTGAATATAAACATGACGCATATCTGTTCATTCAGAGTAATTACAAACCTCAAATCTGTTCTCCAGAGTGGGCTTATCCACTCCAGCAATGTCAACTATGTTGACAAATTGGGCATTGGTGTGGTCCTTCAAAAACGACAGTACAGGGATCGCACCATCTGGGTGAATCATGACCTGGCAGGGGTAAGAGAAGAAAAACAATTTGAAGAATCAAACCTCACACTGAAAACCCATTAACTTAAAAAGTATTATGTATTTGAGATCCAAGACGTAGTGTCATTGCATAAAAGTGGACCAAGACAAAGTAGAAGTAGAACACTTCTTATCTACCACGCCATTAGAAAAGAAAAAAAAAAAATGCTTCCCTGATGGTTCACATGTGGTTGTCTGTGCTTTTAAACAGAACAAAGCTTTACATCATTCTCCATAGAGGCAAGTAACTTGTAACAGCTTAATTTTAAAAGGATACATATATCAGGTACCAGAAACTAAATTTTCAAAGTGGCTGTATGCCAAATTTATCAGTTCAATTTGAAAGGCCTATATCCACTGAGCATTTTGGTACCATTTTTTTAACCTCTCAGTCAATTTTTAAGAAAATGGTAGTTGTTTAAAATTTCATCAAATTTGTTAAAGTCAGTCACTGGCTGCAACCCCATGTTTGACAGACAATAAAAGAGTACCAAGTGCACTAAACATCTCCACATTAACAGAGTACAATCACTATAACAAATATATGGAGCCTAATTTTTTTCAAGACTGTGAGATCATTACAAATCAGTATATTATTGCCTCAAACGCGATGATCTGTCGTTATTTCGACAAAAACACGTTGACCCCGCCGGCGGCGCACCAGCCCCCGCGGCGAGCGAGTCGGCTCTATACTGTCATGCGGGTCACATGCTTTCTGAGTCTCGCGGAAGGATTGATAAAAAATAATTCCAAATTGATTACTTTATTCTAATAGGAAATGAGCTGATCTTTTATTTGATATATTTTTTAAGCCAGTATTTTACATATTTTGTGTAAAAAGTGATCTTTAAACATTTTGACAGTATTTTCAAAAGCTTTCTATTTAGACACCAAGCTTCGCTTTCGTCGGCGATTCTCCAGCTCCAACTAATCGGACATAAAAACAACTTACACCATTGTAACGAGGAAAAGCTGAACTTTTACAAGGTGTACGACATTTGGTGTTTTATAGCGAAAGAGCAAAGAAACAGCGATTGGAATTACCCCGATTTCACCGATACCACGCGGTCGGAAGGCCGCGAGTGCTCGCGAGGCCGTGATTACACTACCTACATATATATACATGTACCTTCTTTTCCTCCAAAGAAAAAAATATCAATTTTTCTATCATTAGCAATGTTTAATGAACTCAGTCCCTGGGCCCCAATAAATAACCCCGCTTTTAACCACTTTCTCTTTTTAGGTACCAGAAACTAAATTTTCAAACTTGCTGTATGCCAAATTTATCTGTTCCATTTGAAAGGCCTATATCCACTGAGCATTTTGGTACCATTCTTTAACCTCTCCGTCAATTTTTAAGAAAATTGAAGTTGTTTAAAATTTGATCAAATTTGTTTCAGTCAGTCACTGGCTGCAACCCCATGTTTGACAGACATTAAAAAAAGTACCAAGTGCACTAAACATCTCCACATTAACAAAGTACAATCACTATAACAAATATATGGAGCCTAATTTTTTTCAAGACAGTGAGATCTTTACAAATCAGTATTTTATTGCCTCAAACACGACGATCTGTCGTTATTTCGACAAAAACACCGAGCGTTGACCCGGCGGCGGCGCACCGGCCCCCGCGGCGAGCGAGTCGGCTCTATACTGTAGTGTACCCCGCGTGCGGGGTCACATGCTTTCCGAGTCTCGCGGAAGGATTGATAAAAAATAATTCCAAGTTAATAACTTTATTCTAATAGGAAATGAACTGATCTTTAAATTGAAACCTGTTATAAGCTGGTATTATACATATTTTGTGTAAAAAGGGATACTTTAAACATTTTGACCGTATTTTTAAAAGCTTTCTATAAAGACGCCAAAGGCTAAACTTATATCACGGGAAAGCCCGTTTAAAGCTCTACAGTTCTCCGCCAATGAAAAGACGGTATTTAATCATCCCTCGTTCCGCGAAGCATTTGAATGCATGCGTGTCAATTTTCCAACCGGCCGACCACGCATTCCGACCGCGAGGGGCTTCGCTTTCGTCGGCGATTCTCCAGCTCCTAATGATCGGACATATAAACAACTTACACCATTGTAACGAGGAAAAGCTGAACTTTTACAAGGTGGACGGCATTTGGTGTTTTATAGCGAAAGAGCAAAGAAACAGCGATCGGAATTACCCCGATTTTACCGATACCACGCGGTCGGAAGGCCGCGAGTGCCCGCGAGTGCCCACGAGGCCGTGTTTACGCTACCTACTCTTTTCCTCGAGCAGAACAGACAGAAAGTTGGAAGGAAAAAAAAATGTTTGGTTAAGAATAATGTTCATACCTCCAAGTCCCCATGATGGGACACCTCCACTTTTTGCACATATTTTGGAAGGCATTCAGCAACATAAGCTCCAAAGTCCGTTAATTGCTGCTTCACCAGGGGACTAGGTGAAGCTACAGTCGCTAAAAACAGAAGATACAAATTCTTGTATTAAATTAGCTTTCTTCTTACTGAAGCTTCATTATTTAAGAACTTAAATTTATAAATATTGCCAGGCAAAAATATTAAACAAAACATAACACATAGAATTCAGTAAGCTCTGCCATGACAGCTAGTGGACGAAAAATTAAACTTACTGTGAAACGACCAAAGATGACTGAAAAACCATTACAGGGTTAACAGTTCCACTATCATTTCAACTAAAAACATACCCTTCTCTCTCTCTTACACAAGAAAAACAGACAGGCACATCACTGAGGTAAAAAAAAAATCTTAAATTTAGAGTATAGTACAATTTTAAAAGCAATCCAACACTATGAGCAACTCATGATAAACTTTGTACCAAAAAAAATTTGTAAAAAATTTGTCAAATAATCACTAGTTTGTCCAAAAACATAAGGGTTATTTTTTTTTGTAAGGGTTTTTTGGCGCTCACAACTGCATAAGGTCATATGAGCACGCAGGACACATTAAACTTAAACAAACACCTCTAGGCCACGAGAGCCCCCATACAAGGATTAGTAACTGGCGCTAAAAACAAGTCACTTACGTTTGGACGAGCCCGCCTCTGTGGTCTGGAATCTAAGCCCATGACTCAAAGCAGGAGCAGCACAATTATTCAAAGCTGAGGAGGAGATTTCATAGAATGTTCAGTAAGAAACTTTGGCTGAATTATTACAGGAGGGAAACAACAGCCGACACAATATTTCCAATTCTTTACTTTGTCTTCTGCCATGCTTGGAAAAAAACCCACCAAAAAAACACCCCAGATTCTGCGTGTTGTTCATCCTGAAAATAAAACTACAGGCATGCCTTGACGGACCCAACATGAGGGAGGCCTAGACCAAGACAGATTCGAGGTGAATCGACTTTTGGAGGATAGAACATTATTAGCAACCGTCTCACTGCACGGTGTGTCATGGGTGATCCAGGCATGGTGACATTTTTTTGATAACTTGTGATATGATCTTGGAAGTTTCTGAATAGTTGTCTTAAATTATTTAACATTAAATTCCTGTCACCAAGAAAGGATTTCAAATCCCTGGTATTTTTTTGTCATTTTAAAATTCGATGCTTTGCCACTTCCCTAACATAGATGATAGAGTATTATTTTAAACACAAAAAGAAATTCTCTGGCCTCAAGCAGGTTTTTTACTGATTTTTGTTAATCTTATAGATCTATCTGTTACTATTACTACCATACAATAAAAAATGTACACATACACTATGATCTTGGATTTTTTAAAAGAAGAGCACTTTTTTGTGTGTTAACACTTTACCCTTCACATATCGGCAAGAACGTTGAATTTCCACTCCTTGTCCCAAAACACCGCCCCCTAGTTTCTTTGGATTTCCCCCAAAATGCTTGTGATAGCAAGGGTTTTTAAATGAGCCTTGTGATGGCAGCAAAGGGTTAATAAAAATACAGTCGAGTCTTATTAGACAAAAATTATATTCAGACTCTGAGTCGAGTCCAGCATGACGTCCGTTCCGACTTTCGACCCTTGTTCCTAAATATTTCCAGCATTCATGAAAATTTTATTCGATTATAATAATAACAATCGAGACATGAGCTTTGATATCCAGAGTTACTACTAGATTTATCTAAACTGGCCCTCCCTGCATCATTAGTACGAACAGAACGAGAGAACAACCAAGTTGAGTTGACCTTGGCGGGGGCAAAGTTAACTATGTCAACCAATGAGATTTTGCACATAGTGATCACGCACTCTCGGCTTGCTGGGGGAAGAGGTGTTGAGAAGAGGCCACGACTGTCAATTTTGTGCGATGTGATTTTTAAAAAAAATTAATTACAGAAAAACTAAAACACACAACAAAATGAAATTAAACATGTATTATAATAGTAATAGAAAGACAAATGGTGGTGGAAGTAATGATGGTGCTGTAGAGGTGGGGGAAAGACCCTGAGTTGTGGGTTACTGTGTACTTAGACACCACCATTGGGCAATGAGAATGCAGGTTTTTTAAACTTTTGACACTTAATTACAGTCCTAGTAGGTAACTCTAGTTCTAATTCTGGTCTGTTTAGGCAGCGGCTATTTGGACTCAAGTCTGAATAGCCCCCCATGACTTATTCGGACTCACTCCGAGGCGTGTAGCGGATGTGAAGCGGACAGGCAATTCGACCTTGGCCTTCCTCGGTTTCTACGATGTGGCCAAAATTTCCGACACAAATTAAGAAAAGTATTAGTGACGTCAAAAGTAAACAACAGTTGCAAAATGGTAATCTGACCTGAAATACTACACAACAAAGGAAAACAGGGAAACGACAATCTGAGCTCAAAGCAGTGGAAACAAAAATTGAAAATCAAAGTTTCAGAAAATAACAAAGGATCCATAAACTACCAAAGGTAGTCTAGACCCGCTTTACTTGACGAGAAAGACAAAATCATTGATCTATTGGAAGTCCAGTCAGAAACTAAAAAGAAAAAAATTAAAACCCTTCCAAAGGGAACAAAAGTCAGTCAATCAAAGTAACGCGCATTGGATTTTGAATCCGAATAGCCACGGCAGGCTATTCAGACTTGAGTCCGAATAGCCACTTCATTTACGTCAAATCCCCCGACGACAGTTTTTGCAACCTCCTTACACTCACATAACTCACTTAGAAGCCAAGTCCGAATAAACAAAACATTTTTTTCCAACCCGAGCCTGAATAGATAAAAACCCATAATTTATCATATTCTCTGACATCCACAGGGGGTTCAGGCCTCAGAGTCAGAGGGGATAAAATTGACTGTTAGGTCAGCTAGGACTAGACTAACAATTTACTTAGTAAGTTATAGGTCGGTCCAAACTTTCAAACTTCTAATCTAACGGAACGAGAAATCCTGTCTTCTTCTAGAGCAAGCTATAGAAAGAGGCTCAAAATCTTACTTCCAAATCCAAGTGTAACACGCAGATATTCTAATGAAAGAGGTGAGTTGTGAGGAGACTTTGTACCACAATGATTCAACAATGTCAACAAATGAGATGATGATCTCGGCATTGTATAATTAGAGAAAAGAGTCTACACATGATACACTAACACAAGCGAAATAGCTAGAGAACGACAACTAAACGCCATTGACCGATATTTATAGTAACAGGCATAGAGATCTTGTTTGACCTTGCATGGGGGATGCCCGCCGTGCCATCTGATCGTGATTCTATAGGCCTGGTGATGATTTTGCGTAGCGTGCGGTTTTCACTGGCAGTTTCCAAGCTTCCCTCTTTGAGTTTTTCCAAGTGGTTCCCCCTCGTCCTAGTGTATACTGCTTTTGCACCTCATAATATCCATTTGCAAACTTTGCAGTCTCGAATTACATGAACTCCATTTGCAGCTCAGCGTCCTATTGAGTCCAATCTCTTGAAAGGAGTGCTTAAAATTTCTTGTGCTTTATGTGTACAAACTTTAAAAGAAACACGTATGCCCTTACAGAGAGAACGTTAACATGGCCTTTGCGCATGCGTCACTTGTTTTAAAAGCGCTTTCGGTAAAGTGTCATATATCTAGGTCAGAGGTCAGAGAAAAATGATCAACAATGCAAAAACGTTGTACGCCTAACTAATCACATGCAACAACACAGTGGGCGTAAAGAGGGCTACGATTAGTTGAAGCTTTGACCCATGAAATACATTGAGTACTGTTTGCCTACGGTACTCTTGGAATTCCCGGTTCGGTCTCACGCCTTTGACAGGCTTCTCACAGCGGGTTTGGAGCACTCTCTCATGTCATAGAAACTTTATCTAAAAGAAAGAAGAAGACAAAGAAGAAGAAGCAGGAAGAGCATAGGAAGAGGAGGAGGAGAACAAGAAGAAGAAGATGTAGAAATAGAAGGAGAAGAGGAAGGACAAGTTTTAAGAATCTATTTAAATTAGTACAACTCTATAAACGGGGTATTTTCGTTTGTTACCCTACCTTGGGAGAGAGAGAGAGAGAGAGAGAGAGAGAGAGAGAGAGAGAGATCATGTCTATGTGCCATGATATACGTCAACAAAGGAGTCGGTGGAGGTGACTGTGATGCTACTGTAACTGTTGTGAAAGCGAAAAAGCGAAGGTAAACACACAGTTGCAGAAAGTGAAAACAAAACTAAACGTGCGGTTTGTGGCATTTCACAGGAAACACGAACGAGCAACGCATGCGCAAAAGCAACGTTGACGTAGAAACAATCCGGATCGAAACGGTCGATCATTTGCACTGCATTGCTGAACTTTGTTTGAACTTGCTTTCGTACATCATGCATGATAGAGAGGCCTACTCTTAGACTCTAGTCTTTTTCTTCTTCTTAGTTTACGTAGTGTACAGTACAGTACAGCATCAGAATCAATCTGGGCGGAAGAAGGGTGCTGTACAATCACAGACAACCGAACCAAAAAGTTCTGCATGTTGAAAAGAAAATAAATCCAAGTCGGCAGGCTTCCGTCGTGTTGCCACCATGACTGATAAGTGGAAATCCCTCAATGACGTCAAATAAAACGGCTGTGTTACTAGATTTCTTGAGTAGGCCCGCATCACCGCGCTACTGTTTTGGTGCGCAACCCCCGGTCTCCTGCTTTGTTTTGGATAAGAACAGCGAAAACGAGGTCATTTTCTGTGAGCATGCGCAGAATGCAGCTTATTTCACTTTCGTTTTGGAGGTTCCTGTCAACACACGTGATTCTACGGTGTCGGAAAGTTTTGCCCCTTCATATTAATGGTTTTCGTAAGCGGTATCGATCAATTTACTAAGCGCTTGAGTAGTCGATTATTTAGCACATCTAGCTAATCTAGCTCTAATGTATCGTAGAATGTATACTAGAATCGATAAATACTATCGCAGGCTGCTTCTTAATGCCCAGGAACGTGCTAGATAGGGTTGCGCACTGAAGCGGACCAAATTTGGGCAGTCCGTTTCGTGCGCAATATCGGCTTTTTTGCTATTTGGCATTGATAGTGTGGCTTCTAGGCCCTTTGTTTGTTTTACTTATTAAGTTATTTCTCTATGACCTGCATTGTGCACTGAAACAGACTGTTTTCCTTCCATTTGGATGCATTATATTGCCATTGGAAGATGATAAGTTAATGTATTCATGTCAAAATTAATTAATATGGAAATATAATCTCCAAAATGTTCAATTTCTTCTTTTCATGTCTTTTTCTTCTTCTTTTTTGCCCTTTTCCTTAAAGAATACTAGTCTAGGTATAGTCTAATTCTTGTTTTCTTCTTTCACTTCCTTGTGTCCACAGCACCTTTCTTTTTCAATTTCTTCTTTTCATGTCTTTTTCTTCTTCTTTTTTGTCCTTTTCCTTCTAAAATACTAGTCTAGGTATAGTCTTCTTCTTGTTTTCTTCTTTCCCCTTCTTGTGTCCACAGCACCTTTCTTTTTATCCATTATCAAAACACATACACAAGGTGTAAGGAAATCTCCTGTCAGGGGGCGCACAGCTCCCAAAAAGAACACGGACCTTGGCTTTCCATTATGGTCAGTACAGGAACTTCTTGCAAGGAAAAGAAGACAAAGCAAGGATAGAGAAAGATGAAAAGTGTCAGAAAAGAGCTAGATCTAGATCTAGAGCTGTAAACATGGTACTATTGCGCACCCAACAAGACGATATGTTGCACCAAACCAGAAACCTTGCGCACCAAACCAGACACACGTTACCAAACAAACACCACCACAACATATAGAAATTTTAAACTGCTGTTACAGTGATGCACTTCACCGTATAGAGAGGAAGTTTTTCTAACTTCTGGTGAAAAAATCATGAAGATCGACCTGTATTGTAACTTCCAGAGATATCCACAAAAGATCGCTTACTGTATATCGCACCACAGGATGTACTCTAGATCTATTTTAAAAATATCGGCCAATGGCGTTTAGATTCTACATCTAGATCTAGATCTAGATCTAGATTTCTAGTTGTCGTTCTCTAGCTCCGCTTTCACACAAACTACAAACAACAACAACTTGAACAACACTAAAGTCTAACACTGATTAATTACACTTAGCCCTACACAACTCACAACTCGATAAGACAACAATGACATAATCTAGAAACCGGACCGCATATCTAGATTTCTAGAACGGCGTACAATATCTCAAAGCAAAAAAAGCTCAGTTAGTATTAACATTACCACTTGTGCGAGACAAATTGCACGCCACAGGCCTCACAAGTCGCCACAACCTGGATGCCATCATGTTATTCCCAGTCCCAAGCCTACAACTAAAGATTCTCAAGGGTAGACTTAGACTTGGAGACTTGGAGAGTGGAGAGCAGTCGCAGTCTCACCCGCTCTTTTGTGAGAGGAGGCACAAACGTCGATGGAACAAGCAACAGAAGCTATGACGTTTCTTGCATTTCCGGTGTAAACCAACATGCTGTGGGCAATACAAACTTCGAAGTGAAGAGAAGTCTGTTGATCTACGTTCGGTGTTTCGCATTATCCGCACCAATGGCTGATGTAAATCTAAGTGAAGCTGAAAAAACATTTATTCTCCACAGTGTCCAGGTAATGCTACATTTTCTGTCACTGCTAAATTAGCGGTCCTCTAGCCTGTAGACTTGTCTTAATAAAATCAGTGCATCTGCTTGCTTTTACTTTTGTACACACTATAACAACAAACAACACAAGAAGCCGGAGAGTTTGTTAGAGAACGTTACCGTTAGTGCAAGGGGGCTCTCGTGGCCTAGAGGTTTTAAGGTGTTGGCCTCTCATTCAAAGGTCCCAGGTTCGAATCTGTGTAGGGACCAAAAAATTTTCTTCTCTAAAATTGTCTCCTTTCACCTCCTCTAGCAATGTTCTGTCGTCTGCTTTCGTCTCCTCTTTCTGCCCCCAACCCCTCACCTCCTTTGCTCCCTCCTCTGGGCTCCTGACTCTTTCTGCAGTCTTTCTACTGCTACTCCTTGTTGCAATGCCCACCGAGCGCATTTTGTTCTGCCGATTTTTGGCCCCGCAGCGGGGGTGTTTCATGGGACGCACTAACGCAAAGGTTGTTGTCTTCAACTCGCTCTCACGCCGCTTCTCGTGAATGGATATGAATGAAACTTGGCAGCCAATCAGAAAAGAGGTCAATCTCGTAGTATGCAGTTTGACAACATTGTACCCATCCTAGAAGCAGTCGAAAACGTTTGCGAAAGTGGTTGATGTGGTGCGCTTTGAAGGTTTTTCGGAGCTGTGATTTGTCAAACTGACTTGATACGTTGTACACCATTTTTCTTTATTCCCTTAAAATTTCATGCTTCTGTGTTTAGCCGTTTTGGCGTAATCTTTAAAAATGTGGGAGTAACTAAGGAAAAAAGCGACATTGTCATTTGCGCGTGCTGGGTGAACGGCCGCCGGCGTGGAAATTTCCACTGAGTGACGTCATCAGCCATCGGTCGCCTCGGGCGCTACAAACGAGGCCCCGCTTATGTGAAATGGAAAGGGGGGGAAGGATACTTGAAAACTAAACGGGGGCCTTGATAACTTGCGTTTTTGTTGCATTTTAGTCACAATACAATAGATGTAGTCATTTTTATTTGCTTGATTGCATGACAGAAGAATAGAAACAGAAAAGCAAACATCTTGAGAAGTGGTATGGCATTGTGTTTGCGTTATGAAAGCCTATTCCCCCCTCTTGGGAAAGCACACACTTGGACTCGTCCTGTGTGCTCTGTTTGGGAAAAGTGAGGCATTAAGATTGTTATTAAAGAGTATGGTACTTATTTAGTCCAGTCTGGGAAGATAGTCCCGTTTATACATTGTTATCGTTCACGCGTGAGTGCGCGTGCGTGAGAGAGAGAGAGAGAGAAAGAAAGAGAGAGAGAGAGAGAAGGGGGGGGGTGTAAATATAAACATTTATTGTATGAGTTGTAGCCTACACATGCGAAATATTCCCATGACTTGTAAACTATATTATCTGAACGCATCTTAATCTACCACACAATAGGACACTGTCCAACTATGGATATACACAGAGACGATCTTATTTTCTATAACAAAGTATGCATGCTTTTACTAGTACAAAACTGGATTTATTAGTAGCTCTCTACTTACATTTTTGTGACAAATTGATCCAGAATATTGCTTGGCAAGGAAGAACCTTTTATGTTGCCAAGTTTCATTCAAATATCATGACTTTGGGAGAACATATGACTGATAATCTTTGTAAATCTGTAAAGAACGCCACTTTTTTACCTGTTAATGTCTTTACAACTCAAAAAGTATGACAGATATTAAAAATCTGACTGCATGACTAAATTCTGCATTAAAAAATGTACTAGACTGCCAAGTTTCATTTACATATTCCAAGAAATAGGCGAGCTATGACAAATATTGTCTCAAAACGCACCGAAAAAGGCCAACATTTTTACCTATAAACGTCTTCATAACTCAAAAAATAGGAAAGCTATGAAAAATCTGAAAGCAGGACTAGATTCTGCACTAGAAAATGTACTGGGTTGCCAAGTTTCTTTTAAATACTCAGAGAAATGAGCGAGTTATGACGAATATTGTCTCAAAACTCACCAAAGAACGTCCCATATTTTGGGGTTTTTTCATTATATAAAAGTGTACCAGAAATTAATTGATTAAAAAATCCGTAACTTTTTTGTTTATTGATGGATTTTAAAAATTCAAAAAGTTCTATGCTCAGTGAAGATAAAGCTACAAAATGCACCTATTTCACACACTTCACACATATTCTTGTCCCATATGCGCGCACACACCTGGCATACACACACACATACATACTAAACATTCAAGACTACAGATGTATATTACATAGTAACTTCCTTATTTTTATTTCCTCATACACTCAACAATTGATAATACAGTGCTCACCCCCCCACCCCCCACCCCTCCTTTTTAATACAAACACACTGTTATTTACCTTACATGAGATCAGTTTGCAGTACATTCTGGCTCCTCACTGACTTTAATTTGATATAACATTCCAACCTTGTTTTTTTTCTTCTAGACACCCCCCCCCCCCTTACTTGTTGACATCCAAGCTGCCTTTTTTATCTCCACACAGGATGAAAACTTTCTACCTCAGATGCTACATCAATAGTAACACGCTAACTACTCCAAAATACTGCTTCATCTATCTATTAATGAAGCCCAACCTTCAAGTTCCTTTCTTGTTATGTTATATGAAGCAACTGTAAGTTACTCAACTTTGTGGGTTTGGGGGGGGTTTTCTTTTCATCCAGGATAATTTTCGTGATGATGGGCGCAGTTGTGAAGACTTTCGACATATGGAAATTGAAACTGGACTGATATCAAACACCAATGGGTCTGCTCGAGTGAGGTTGGTAAGTGAACGAAATCAATCCAATGAAAGTTCCAGGAGAAAAACTTACATCTTTTGCTCGTGTGAGGGCATCATGTTTGATGTGATAAAGACACGAGTTAGGGATGTTTCTAACTGCATCTGCTGCCAAGATCTGTTCATAAATCTTTGCCTGTCCTGCAGTCTACTGTCAGCAAACACTTTTTGACTTCCCATTAACTTCTTTCATTGTAACTTCAAAGACTTCTTTGGTTTGGGGTTTGTTCGTTTTTTTCATAAATAATTGTGTTGTCTGAAATGATGCGTGGTTTTTTTAAGGTGGGGAAAAATGCTGACATGACAAAAATAGGGATAAAAATAGCATTTATAATTGCTGTTTTCCGTCACAATGAATGGTAGTGTTTGTGCTGTAATGGTCTGTCTTTTTAATCCTGTGGTGAAAATGAGTGCAAGGGAATTGTTCATATTCTGCGCTCTTTTGTGTAATCTCAGGTTTCTTCTGGAGCTGTATAGTTTGCTTTCAAGTCTTTCTATTTATTTCATGATAGATGTTGACTTCCATCATCAAGTATTGATTTTGGAGGAACAGATCAAATTGTGCCAAAAGTGGTAGTTGTTCTCTGTTTATAGTGGACAATCTGGCTGCTCACAGACATGAAACCTTGTCAAACAAGGATCTGACAAAACTTTTTGTAGTTCGCTCTGGGTATTACATTTGATCTCTGTTGAGGTTATTTCCCCGATATATTGAAAGGGGTGTTATAATAATTAAGCAACACCAATTGTGCAAACTCATTTGCCTTCTTTGTTTGTTTTCTTCACATGTTAACTTTCATGAAGTTGAAGATGAACTTCACTTTATTTTCTACTGTCCAAATTTTGCCCATCAAAGGAAATTGTTAATTCCTCCCGGCTTGGCTCAGCCCAGTGACAGAAATACGCAATGTTTGACCCATGATGCATGTCCTGTGCCTTTCCATTATATTATGGAAATTTTGTTTAACAAATAAGTTGTTCTGTATTACTTACTTACTTACTTACTTACTTACTTACTTACTTACTTACTTACTTACTTATTTACTTCTTCTCATGTTGTCAACCTTCCTCTATGATTCCCTAGGCAAGTACTGATGTTCTGGTCGGGGTAAAGGTGCAGCTGTCTCCAGTGGACCCCGAGAATCCTGAAGTGGGGAGGATGGAGTTCTTTTTGGACTGGTCAGATTATTTTGTTTTCTTACTGTTTACCTACTTGACACCAATAAGAATCCTATCTTTAGATTGACGGAAAATATGTTCTTTGGGAAAGTTTATTTGTGTGTAATGGGGGGTGGGGATTTAGGAATAATGTTTTAATATTACAGAGTTGAACAATAAGAAATATTGGAAACAATTTGATGCGATTGCTGACTGCCCATGATGTGTCTTATAACTTACATATATATAACAGTATCTAACTGAAGGCTTCTTTCCACCACCAGTGGATAAAAAGCTGTTCGCGTGTGGTAGCACAAGAAGTGAGTTTGATACCCATGTGGGGAAGTAGCTCACTGAGTGTCCCCGTCTTAATGCTGAGATTTAACCTCTCAAATAATCCAAGCTGACCTTGACGTGCTGGTGGTGTTTGAATTAAGGAAAGCACGTTGACACAATTATTATGGTCATATAATGCAGGGAAGAAGCAAGACAGACAGAAACAGCAGAGCAAAAGAAAAGAAGTTGAATCTACCAGTGGCCCCATCCAACCACCTGTACATGCAGTGAGAAAGCTCCCTGACTCTCTGGTTCCTCATCATCAATGCCTTTCAACCCTGGCAGGGTATAGGCCACATACAAGCTCCTTCCATTTATCTCTGTCCTGAGCCATCCTTCCAAGCTCGTTCCAAGTGAGCTTCATTTCTCTCATGTCCCTTTCCACGCATCTCCTCCATGTTTCCCGTGGCCTACCCCTGCCTCGTGCTCCTTGTGGGTTCCACTGCAGTGACTGTCTTGTGATGTTTCCGCCACGGCGCACCGGCAGTGGAATTTTAGTTGCCGCGGGGGGTTCCCCGCTGGGCGCCTTATCACGTCGGGGTCACGGGGGTCAGCTCCCTGTCGCCGCTCTGTCTGGGCCGACTTAATTTTTGGTACTTTTCAACGTACAATTTAAGGTGCATCCTTGTATTTATGGTAATTCTCATTTAGTGCACCCAAAGCACGCATTTCTGCTCTTGAGACTCAAAATAGAACGGACGTTGTAACTTGTCTGGTTATTTTGTTAGACGCGCTGGAGTCGGCAATGCTAAATTGTTATTTTTTTGGGACTAGCGTGAATGAAAAAAATCAATATTTAAAAAACGCATCGTCAAAATCTGTCGAACTTTTGGAATATAAACGACATAACATTAGTGCAGATACTCAGAAAAGATGGTATCCGCGCTTATAATAGAAGGCTGTAATTTTGCAATTTTATCCATCGGGCACACAATTCGCTACGAAGTAATTCCTCCAAATACAACTTTATGTGTCTAATATAATCATGAATATTCGCATATTTTCTCGAAAGTTTATAAAAGTTATCATGAAGTTTCTCAATGAAAAGTACAAATCGATTTTAGTGCTTACAGTGCTAGAATATATCTTCAACGTAGATCTAATACACGAACAGTATCTGTTACACTCCAGAAATTGCTTTCTTTTCTTAAAACGCTAAGTCTAGGTTTTGTAAGTTGACTGAATAATAGGGATGACTTCTCGTAATTGGGTTATAAGAATAATTTCTAGCTTTCCAGGGACACTGAATCAGCACCAGACTTTTCCAGCTTTTTTTACGTTTCTATGACCATTTGCAATAACTGACAATGTGACTGATTTCTTTACATTCATAATTGTGTCCGCGCATATTTCCTACACAAAAACTAAGAATGAATGTTTTAGCTGTCGTTATTTTTATTCCATACTAGAAGTTTATCTCTACCCATGTATTTACACGGTTTTGTGGTTTTTTAAATCGCTTATATTATATCTTTTTAGTTGTATGCAGGCTGCCACAGACACAGCATGATTCATGGACAAACGCAGAGTAACTTTCTCTTGTTTAATAGTAAAATAAGAGCTAACGCTGATCGTCTTTAGTTAAAATATGCAGATGTGCATCTTTCTTCTCTTATAACTTGACTATTACTACTACCGCAGATTTAAGATTTCTCATGGTAAAAGACATGATATTCGTAGTCAGTTTAACACAGAATTTGGAGAGATCTGTCGTGCCTTTTTTAAAATAACAATCATTTATTCATAACTTTGTAACTAAAATAGGACAAATTGGGTACTCTACAGACACTTGTCTAGAACAAAAACTAAGGCACAGAAACTAACCATTCTAACGCAGAATAAATCTCAAGACATTGAGCTTTTAGTACATTCGCGTAATGGTTTGCTGTGTGGGATGGGGAAGAAGTTATATCGTTTTAAACATAGTCAAAAATGCGAACTTCCCGACCGACACCGGCAAAGTCGCCTCAGGGCTCATTAACCCCGTGACCCCGAGCCGGGGAGCTCCAGCGGGCTGCTGAGTCACGCGAACTAAAAGTAACAGATTCGGGCGAAAAGTGCCGCCGTGCCGCTGGGTTTTCTTAAGTTGTGTCCCATCCATCGCCACTTTCTTAGTCCTATTTCTACTTCTATATCCTTTTGTCCTGTCCTTTCCCACAGTTCTTCATTTCTTATTCTGTCCTGCCACTTAATTCTTAGAATACTCCTCATACATCTGTTGATGAAAGTCTGGACTTTATTCAGTACTGTTTTCGTTGTCTTCCAAGTTTCGCAGCCATAGAGGAGCACAGACTTGACGTTTGGAGTTAAAGAGTCTCTCTGGTTCCTAAATGATTTAAATTATGTTAATATGATGAGCGTAAAGACTAACAACCATATTTACAACTAGCTGGGCCCCTTTTCGATGAAAGGATGATTGGTGCATTAACATCAGCTGAAAGTCATTGGCCTACTCTATAATTTACACTCTACTGGAATGGAGCAATAAATCTTGAGAGATGCTAAAAATTAGATGGTCTAGATCTATACTCTCGAAACAAAATGCGCCTCACAAAATATCATTTTCGGCACTTTCGCTGTGAAGGACAGCTATGCAGATTTGTTTCGTTTCTCAGTGGAATAGTCACAAAGGCCAAAGAATGATGGGAACTTTTTGTAAAATATGTTTTTCTAAATTCAGGAAATTAATAAATAAAAAATCGGGCTTCGTCATGGGGACCTAGATCTATCTATCTTTTTGCAGGTACTTGCCAACTTTCAACTCTGTAGCTGTCGTTATTTTTATGGGGAAAGTGTCAGATGTGTTTCCAAGTTGCCAAATATATAATTGCTCAGTCTCAGGCCAATTGATATCTTTGACAATGTGAACACCTCTCCTGTGTACAGAAGATATCTATACTACAGTGACATTTTGGCTGGATGTTTTCCTGCTGCTGGTTTATGTTTGCTTTTCTTCTATGTAGATGAAGCCGGGAATTTCAATTTTCTCACGTCATGTATTTGAAAGGGGCTACAAAGCATGCTGGTGGCAATTCAGCTGTGATGGATTTGTATTGCAAGCTATGATGCAAAAGTTTTCAAATGGCATTTCTATTTTCATTTGCCAAAACACTCCCTGTGTTTTATGAGGATGTGTGAATATATGTTAACCCTTTGAACCCTTTGCCTTGATGTGTCCCATCCTTGGGCTTCTCAAACGTAGTTCACCCCAGGTGCATGGGCCTAGCAGGATGATGAGAAGTACATCCGAGGCTGGTTTACTAGCCATATATGCATTCAAAGACTTATTGGTTTGACCTGGTTTACTAGCCATATATGCATTCAAGGAGTTATTGGTTTGACCTGGTTTACTAGTCATATATGCATTCAAGGAGTTATTGGTTTGACCTGGTTTACTAGTCATATATGCATTCAAGGAGTTATTGGTTTGACCTGGTTTACTAGTCATATATGCATTCAAGGAGTTATTGTTTTGACCTGGTTTACTAGTCATATATGCATTCAAGGAGTTATTGTTTTGACCTGGTTTACTAGTCATATATGCATTCAAGGAGTTATTGTTTTGACCTGGTTTACTAGTCATATGTGCATTCAAGGAGTTATTGGTTTGACCTGGAGAACCATAATTTTTTTGTTTATTGACCTGGAGAACCATAATTTTTTTTTTTTTTTAAATTATGATTTGTTTTCTTTCCCAATGCAGCTCAGCCAATGCTACTCCTGAATTTGAAGGCAGGGGAGGAGAAGAACTGGCCTCTGAGATCACAGCTCTCCTGACACGAGCCTATGGCTGTCCCAGCACTATGGACTACCCTTCCTTGTGTGTTCTTCCCGGGCAGCAGTGCTGGTTACTCTATGTGGACATCTTGGTCAGTGGTTCCCTTTCCCCTCTGTAGTATTGCAAATGTCAATGCAATATCAATTTTCAAGGAATATATATGAACAAGTTGAGACTAAGTTTTAGGGTTGGGGTTTGTTTTGTTTGCTGCATCTGTTCAACACAGAATTGATTGTAGAGTATGGATAAACGTTTCAGTATATTGATGTTTTGATATTTATATTGTGATGTATTTTTACAAAGTGAATGGGGGAAAAAATCATTTGTTGAGCTGATCCCTATTGCTGGTTCAGAGGTAGGGTTGTCAGAGAATTTGATAAAAGATAATACAAAAGAAAGCTTTTTAAAATGTTTACACTGCTGGATAATTAGTTGGCCTGCTCCTACTCCCCCCCCCCCTTTTCATGCAATATTTGTCTGTGACTGAGTTTTAGTTTAATTGTAAATGAGAGATCTGTAGATCTGTGCTCATTTAAATGATGACATTTTATTTTAGAATCTAGATCAAATTATAGTTTTCGACAATGTGATGTATCGCACAATCAAGGACGGATGAGAAGTTTCCTGAGAATAGGAAACTGCAACAAGTCAATTCAGTTCCAAATTTTGCTGTCACCATCATGAGGGGATAATGCTGCTTTTCACCCTAGGCACCAGGTACAAAAATTCCCCAGCACTGGTCATTATTATAGCCTAGGTGAATGAAAAGCATTAATCAGTATAGACAAGATAGCAAGTCCTGAAGGTAAACACCAGAGATTCAATCATTTTAAATGAGACATTAGAGAAGGGGGAATTATTTTCCTAACTGTAAGGGACAGAAGTTGATATCAGGGCAAGGTAGAGTTGGGTCAGACTACCTAATTTAGCATCTGGGAGTAACAAACAGTTTGCTGGAAATACTTGCAAATGAACGGATGGGTAGCAAACGGTCTACTTGTGAAGATTCATTCGCTGCGCCTTTGGTAGGTTAGAGATAGCAAACAGTTCATTTAGGGAGTGGGTGGATGGAGAGACTCCTTGTATTTGCACACTACTCCTGCTATTACGTCATGTACAACAAGCTTATGTCTTGTATAGAGATGCCTTCATGCACATGGGACACAGCATGTAATCCTCTCTACCCCCCTCACCCCCACCCCAAATTACCCCCGCATACTTTCCTCTCATCCACAGCTGCTTGAATGTGGTGGAAATTTGTTTGATGCGATGTCTCTTGCAGTGAAGGCAGCATTGTTCAATACCAAGTGAGTCATATGATATGATGGTCTTTGAGTTTCAAAATATGTCATGTGCTGATTATAAGAAATGCAAAAATTACTGAATTACTATATACAAACAAAATCTAACTAGATTTTTTTTTGGGGGGGGGGGCATGCCTTGCGCAGTGAAACTTGCATAATATAGTGAAGTTGTCATGCCTGACCTTCAAGTTTGTTGCATCCCAGTGTTCAAAATAAAAAAGCTGTTACATGGGTGACTTATTTTTATCGATTGCAATGTTAACCTAATTTGTTCACATCTTGTTATGGTGCTGGTTTTAAGGCAAAGAACCAATAATTCCCTAAGGTGCTTGCCTATATGAGTGGTTGCTGCCCTTGGTACAGCCCCTGAACAATGAGGTAAGGTAAGGTTCGTGCAAAATTTGTCTTTTTTTTTTTTTTCGGGTGAACCACACCAGAACCCAGAAGTGTTCTAACAGCACATCTCCAAGAACAGGTGTTCGTTGTCACTTCAGTTTACTCCTAGTTTGTTCCATGGCTGCTCTTATAATCTCCCTTGTCTATCGAAAAAGTTGCCAGGAAGTTGATGCAATGTTGTATTCATCACAAAACCCACTCTTTTCCCGCCTTTTCAGACTACATAAATTACAATCTGGTTCCTAACGAGAATAATTTTCTTATGTTTGCTACTTTAACGATCTATGGCTCTCTCGTCCTACAGTCTACAGAGTTTGTTGGGTCCAAGTTTCCGTTTCTATATATCTTTTGTTTGAATATTGGTATTTTGTTGATTTTTTTTTTTTTTTACAGAAAGTTGTCCTCGTTTTTTCTGAGTTTGAGTTCATTTATCCTAGTTTCACTGTATCACTCACTGTTCTTTAATTTTTCCTGTTGTATAGAGTGAAGGGTACCAGTGCCGTAAATATTTTCATGACCCTGGTAGTTTATTTTCCCCCATTTAATCCTCGGTTTGGCGGATGCTTTGTGTGGTTTGCTCCTTTCCTGTCAAATATTTGTCATATTTATCTCATCTCCTTTTTTGTGTTACTCTCTTGTAGCACTTTTAATTTTCGACACTTATATGATGACCTTATTGTGTTGCATGTGCTGTAAAACACTTACTAAAACAAACCAAAACCTATACAATTTTTGTTAGCTCCACACTGAAGTGGATACCAGCTATTAAATAAGAGATAACTGCACAACGGACCACCATCTTGTCTAGGAAGTTGTTCAACACCTTGAATTCCTTCAAGTGCTATGGGTACCATAACTGAGTAGACATGTTTTGCATATGTATTTAGTGCCTACATAAAGGTTACTTTAAATTTTTGTAGTACATCTTCACACAATGAGCACAATTTTTAATAGATTTGAATTTTCTCAATTTTTTTCTAACAGAGTCCCCAATGTCACCATGACTAAAGATGAGGGAGGGATAGAACTGGATGTTTCCGATGACCCCTACGACTTCAAGCGTCTTGATGTGACTGGAGCTCCACTGGTAGTCACTGTCAACAAGGTAATTCTTCATATCTACACATATGCAGGTCTGATATTTTTTTTTTTTAAGGGGATCCGCGGGTCTCGATCCCCTAGAAAATCGGGTATTTGCTATTTTTTAAAAATGGAACTTCGAGTATTTGGATATTCTTACAGAAAAATATGTCAAGAATCCGTTTGTGAAGGTCCCAAAACCTAAGGAGACCTCTAATATATATAAAAATGTATTTGAAAGCGGTAGGGGGGGGGCAAAAAAATGCAAACAAAACGTCAAGAAATGTTCAACTTTACCCCTTGACAACAACACTTTCCGTGGCTGCAAGGTAATCAAGTTTGGTATCGTTGGAAAGGCCGTGATAAGAGCTATTCGATTATTGCACTTTCGTTTTCGTACGGAACTACTCTGGGGACCCATTTAGGTATGTTTGAAGACCCCGTACCAAATACCGGTTGGCCACTTCCGTCACGTGACCGGACCGTGAATTTTCATTCGCCGAGCCGGTAGCAACGAAGGGGATTCCCCTCGCGGGCCATTGTTTACACTGCGTGCCGCAAGACAGAACGTGAACGTTTTCGCTGCATTTCAAACAGTTTTCTATCGTGTTGCCGATTTCAACGCTAATAAATCTTGTTTACAGGCTGAATAATTATTGTTATCATCTCCATTTGCAATTCTGTGTAGTATTTCGGCCCGACAAGGCCTACCGAACACATGCTCCTTCTTATTCGTCTTCTCTCGTCTGTCTATCTGATCGTGATTCGATTCGATGTCTTCTTCGTCTTACTCGTTTTGAGTGAGCTAATCAAGGATCTAAACTGTTGAGATTATACGTATAATACATAATAGCCTTCAGTACTTTCCATGATTATGTGGCTGGGGTATTCAAAGTATAGATCTACAGATCTTCGTTGCGCTCGATCGACAAAGTTATAGGAATCTAGATCTAGATCTAGGATACATTTGTTTTGATGGCTTCCCTAGCCTCTTCGGTTGTTCGCAGTGAACAAGTCTGTTTAGCGTAGATATAGCAATAGAAATCTCTAAGGCCTAGTGTTATTTAAAACAATTTGTTTACTTTATTATTATTGGGTTTTTAAAAAATCGGAGACCAGTGTTCCCAAAGCCAGTTAACCCCTTCAAGCAAGATTGAAAGAAGCGACTGCAGAAATATATAGATAGGATAAAACAAATTGAGAAAATATACAGATCTAGATCTAGATAGTATCATGTAGTGCCAGCTTACAGTGTGCCTTTCTTGGTTGCATAGGCTTAGATTCCGCCATTGCAAAACCAAAACACATGGGAAGAAAATGAAGGGGAGGTGGCAGCTTCTTTTTTTTGGCTCGACAAAGTCTCGACTCTTCTAATTCTAAGAAAGGCAGTCATCTGCCAAATCATTTAAAGATTTCTTAATGTGGAAAAGACTAACAACAAACTCAATTTACCTAAACAATTCAGTATGGCAACATTAACATATAAATTTAGACGGGCATGTCAGCATGCAAAATTTTTATTCGCGTTTTTCTCGGAATAACTTTTCTGCCAAATCTGCTGCACTATTTTGATTAGACCTCAGAAAGTTACAGTCAGAGTTGGTTGAAATTTTCACACAAGCCCTTGAATGTCCTATTACCTTACATAGATATTTTAGCTTCTTCTCCCATTTAAGAACAGAAACTGAAAGACAAATGAGAGTTTACGTTCTTGGGGCGGAGATTCAATTGTGAGAGGACAGTTGGGGGGGGGGGGGGGCATGGAATTGATGTAAAAACTTGTCAAAAAAGCTTTTTAAATAGCCTGTGCTGTGTAAACGTGATGTATGTTGCCGAATAATGTTGGATTTTAGTGAAAACCGAGATGTTTGTGATTGCACAATGTTTTGAAAACTTTGTTTGCGTTTTTCTCGAAATTGCATTTTCGGCTAACTGGTAACTTTATAGAAAGTGTATCTCAATAACTAACGGTCAGATTTCATTGAAATTTTCACACATTATTCCCAAGATAAGTGCCCTCCTCCTTACAAGAGCACTTTTCCTGAATATTGATTCTGTTTTGAGTTATTTGGCATTTTTGCGTTTCAGCATCGCCTAATATGGAATTCTGAACATTGGTCAAAGTGAGGGTAAAATTTGGAAAATGTATGATAGATATTTGAAATCTGATTCTATAAGGAGGAGAAGCAAGCAATATATAACATATATACCAAGTGTGAAGCTTCTATCTTTATTGGTTTTGTAGAAACACTGTTTATAAAACATAAAGAAATTTTGCTGAATCAGCGCCATTTTTTGCCGCCACAAGAACAAAAAAATAAAAAATGAATTTTTTATTTCACAAAACCTCTTTTTAAAAGTGTATGTATCCATTGATGCATACAAAGTGGCTACAAAATGGTTGGAACTGAGTTTTGGCATTTTCATTAGCCACCTCCCCTTAAGTAAGAGGAAAAGGCTGGTGGATGCACTTAGTCACTTAGTGAAGATGTGTTTGCCGGACTGGGACTTCATCAGTCGAAAATACAGACCAAAGACTACAAGAAGCATTCCCATACCTGCCTGGGTGAAGTGAGGAAAATTTGTGCACAGCACCTTTCCCACGGATGAATAGTTCGAACCCTCAACATTTCAGTTGCGAGTCCAACAGCCTAACCTCTAGACCATATGTCCTTTTCTTGTTTGTCATGTTACAAGCTTAGGAGGAGAGTATGAGTAGATCCATTCTGAAATCACTTGTAGGTAGCTTGGTGAAGTGAGTGGCAGGCGAATGGCTGATGTGGTCTGTAGCTTTTACTTGTCTTTTCTTTTTCTGTCTTTTGTTCCTGAATATTGTCTTCCCCTTAGTACCTACTGACACTATATATAACTACTGCTTTGCCAGTGTGTATTTGTGTTGATATGTCTATTCAAATATTTATGCTTTGTTTGCTTTCAGATTGGACACTTTCATGTCGTTGATGCTAGTGAAAAAGAAGAGGCTTGTAGTCTTGCTAGGTAAGCCATGTGATTCATTGCCTCTCAAGAGATCAGTTTTATGATGCAAGTTTTGCTCAAATTGAATCTGAAAACATTATCTAGAGCATATGGTTGACTTGACTCAACTTGAGTCTCTGTAGAAATTATGGCCTTCCTGCTACATGAAAATGGAATTTATCTTCCCACAAGCAGAGGGGATGTGGAAGGTGCTCTTGGCTAGCCTTTTCCTGCTCCAGTTAATGAGCTTTTCACAGCTGAATAACAGTGGCTTTGCTGTGACAGATACCACCATACCAATTTTTTATGCCCCCATTGACACAATTTAGATCATTTTAGGAGATGGGCTTCCGACCATGCCTGATTCATACTGTGAGGGATACTATATCCAAGAAAAAAGACCGAGATACCCGATAAAAAATTTCTTCCTGCTCGGAAATCGAACTTGGGTCTTTTGCATGCGACAGCAAAGTATCTAAATGCTACCCTACAGAAGCCAGTATTATTTTCTTTGCATATTTGTTATTTCATTTGTCTGCTGACTACCAAGATACTCATGTCAGGGTTCTCAACAGCTCTCCCAACCTTTGAGATATCTCACTGCGCTTATTGATATTCCTCATTATACAGAGTTGTAAAGGGCACGTAGAATGGATACATGCCATATAAATGATCTGTTGTTAAAGGCAATGAAGTAAGTAATTTAGAAATTATTAAATGTTTAGTGTAATAAAGTTAGCTTTCCTCTTAACTAGATTGTGTTTCTAGCAAAATTGTCTGGCAGCTAAACGTTGGTGTGTCTTAGATAAACTGTAGCTGTGCTGCTTTTCTTGTTGTTAAGCGCATGTCTGTGGACTTTAAAGAAAATATTGCCTTGCTTTGCGAAAGGGATGTTGAATGTCATGCTTGTATATACGTGAACACTCTCTTAGTTTTATACTTATTGTTTTTTAGCAAAGAGCTTGTCATTTGTTTCTAAAAATATTTCTCCCAGAATAATGTTGGGTGTAACGCAAACTGGAACTATTACTGCAATGAAGAAAGAAGGCTCTGGCAGCTTGGATGCTGATAGCATATCAGATATGATGGAGGTACGGTACAATTGACCTTTTGCTAGCACCAATACATGTACTTCATTTGTACTCTCATTTGTTGATCTCACGTCTCTTGATCTTTGTCATATAACACTGTGCATTCTTTAGATGTTTTGTTTTGTATGATGTCCCCTTGGGGCGGATCTTCAAAATACATTTGTCTTTTTATACCATGAAGATAACAGTAGGCCTACTGCTCTCAGCAAGTAGATTGAAAATAGCACCATGCATTCACGCACACTTATGTGCACTCACTCACACGTCCACACATGCTGAGAGCATCAAGCAGGGAAGAATACAGACATATTGTGTTTTTTTGGTTTCCCCACTGTTCCATTGTCATGCCCTTACATTTCAGGTATAATTTCAACAGACTAGTAGTCATGATAGAAAAAGTGAATAAACAGGGAACCTCATCCAGGTTAATTGTGTCAAGAATGTGTCAAAGAGTTGCCTGCTTCTGACTGCCCAACAGAGATATATACCATGTAAAATTTAGTCAAGAGAAGGGACACAAGCTCTGTACTGTGAAAAGTATAATTGAAGGAGCAATGGACAGGGGAGATCGCATAATTTGTTGTACACGTTTGGATCTTTCGGTCAATAAAACCATGTTATCGGTGATCTATGTCGCATGTATGGACAGGAATTGTATACCACTTTGCATCATTACTCAACTCAGACCATTTAGCTCTGCCGGTTAGTCAAATTTTTATTTGTGGGATCTCTCTTGTTATGATGACAAATAGAAATGAAAACATGTTTTTGGCTCAGTTTTCTCATACTGTGTCGGTTTAATTTAGAGAATTTGATGTTGTGTCTGATTCCCCTGTTGTTGTTTTTTCAGTCTGCAAAAAAAGTTGGAGTGCTGTTGAACAAAAGCTTGCTTAAGGCCCTTGGGGAAGAGGAAGAGCAAGGGACAGAAGCAGTAGGATTTCTGAGATAGTGAAGTGTGGAATTTCATCAGTGTGAATTAAGGATCTCTTCATTTCCTTTTCCATGGTGAAGACCAAGACAGAGTGAGCTGGCATCACACAGTGCAAGAAATTGGTCACCTGACTACCAGGGGACAGTTCTGCAAACTCACCACGTTTGTGCCAATAGTACTGTTTTTCCTCTCACTTTGAATTTACCTTCTTGGAAAGAGGATTGCGCCACATGTGACATCATTCAAAAGTTAGGTTTTTGCCCCCTCTGGATTTGGCCCCGTCTAGATTTATATATGGCAAGTGGCTGAGGCGTCTTCTTCTGTGTAATGAAGTAGGGAAGTAAAGTCATGAAGTCAGTATGGCCTTCAGGGTTAAGGGCTATCGGAATTTGCATTTCTGTTGGCAAAATATGAATGTTGCTGGTTTCCCCCCCCCCCGGACAGGACACAAGCTTGTCACTGGTGGTGCCCTCCACTAGAAGATGCTGGTGCACGATTTGCCCCTGAGTGGCTTGTGGAAAAGGTGAAAAGCATGCTTTTTGTTTAATTCTACCAGTCGGTGATAATGCAATGCTATGAGTATAAGTCAGGTTAGTTTTCGGTGTCAAAATGTTTGGATTTCTTTCTACTTGTTGGCCTTTCTGGTATGTTTTGGGTTGTTGTTGGGTTTTTTTCATCTGTACTCAGATCATTGTTTTGTAAGTTGTGCCTTGTAAAACTAATTAAAAAATTGGAGGCAATTCCCTCCCACTGCATTTAACCCTATCCGTACGCCCTGGGGTCATTTTGTACCCCCGGGGTTGTATTCTTCACATTTTAGAATACTTCTACTTCTAGTACAAAAATCTCTTTGAAACTTCCAGTATTTCTCAAAAGATCATTTTGACAGACTGCCATGCAAAGCGTACGGATCGGATTAACGAGTAAATTTCCTCTTTGGAAAGTGGTGGCAGAGAGTTCCCCACGTCGTATGGATACGATAGTAAAACACGACGTATGGATAAGGTTAAGAGAGGCGTCTGCTTTGACCACATTTATATTCTGGTCTAAAAACACATTTCTTTCAATCCCATTTTACTAGCTGTTTTATTCTTCTTTCAACAAGTGTCATCGCAGCCAGTGATTATCTTTTTGTGTATGTGTTCTTTGTCAGATTACGGTGTATATATATATATATATTTGTATTAGAAAGAACTTTTGTACGTCGAATGGTCCAGCATGCATGACAGATTAATCTCTGGCAGTATTACATACAGACATATCTCAAAGACAGCGAAAAATGACTTATGTCTGTATGCTGTACTGCCCGCGTAATTTAAACTTTATTTTATTTTGAAGCGCCTAGAGCCACAAGGAAGTTTGCACTAATGAAGTGATCTTTTTTATCATTATTTTGATTTTTTGTTGGGGGGGGGGGGGGGGGGGGGATTTTGTTTTGTTTTTAACTTGTTGACTGTCAACTGTTTCTGTCATCCCTGGCTGTGTGGGAAATCTAGGGTATTTTGAGACAGGCATGTCTTGACTTTCTTAGCCACCTGTACCCAGTAGTACACGGGTGAAAGAGGTCAATGATGTCTTGGTTGTTTGTTTTTGGGCTGATTTTATCTTCTGAAGAGACATTTGGTATTGGTTACAGTTTCAGTTTAATGTGACTGATTTCTATTCTGTTCTAATACAGCCTTTTGTCCAAGTTCTTTGAAAGTGGTGAAAGATTACGTGTGTAGGCCTACTTGTTCATGAGCCTTGTCAATGGGACTGTTCATATTGTTATTATGTTATGTTGTAAAAGAAATACAAAATAAACCAATCTGATACTTTGTTTTAAATTGCCTTGATTTTTCACTTTATTGCTTGACTGAGAAATGCCTCATACGTCTAAGTCTGAAGAGGACTCGCACAGTATCCGCCCCTCTCTTTTTTCTCTTTTCCTCTCTTCTAATGGTTTTTTTAACTCACTGGAGACGTTTCACACAGCATTTGCGAGCACCGATATCTTCCTGAGAGGCGGTTCACAAACCCCCTCACGCACAAGTTTCGCGTTTTTTCCTCGGTAAAGTATGCTCCCAAATGCTGCATGAACCATCATTTATCATGCAGCGGACCTTTGTTTTGTATCAAATGAAGTTTCACCAAAATCGTCTGAAAACTTTTTTAAAGTTATCGAGCCGGAAGAAAGTGTTGTCACACTGAGGCCCTACTGTCGTTTCTCTGACTGGTGTCTGTTCTTGCAACACTTTGTCTGTACGATGGCAGCGCATTTAGTGTTAGTAAGAGTTTTACGATACTTACAATACAATAAGGTCATATAAGTGCCGAAGATTAGGTGTTACAAGAGAGTAACAAACACAAAAAATAAGAAAAGATCGGAACAATAAATGTAATGTTTGATAGGAAAGAAGGAGCAAACCACACCTGAGCACCCGCCAACCACCCACTAGGCAGCATTTTTCAAGTGTTTGACGGCTTTGACAGTTCAGAAAATTCTGATTATGATATTTCAGACCTTGTGGATCCTGATTTCAATATAAATGAGCATCAAAGCACTGATTGTGATGGAAAATGTTCTAGGTCTTGACTAGGCCTTCAAATGCAAAATTCCGCTTTGCCTGGAGCCCTGTTTTTTACATCTTTCACTCTGAAGTGGATTACACAGCTAATGCATAAGGATTACCATTATATATATATCGATCACCCGCGTATTTATGGGTTTGAACTTTTTATTCATTTTGAAACGGATCCACGACGGGACGGCCAGGCCCAGTTCAAACACCCCCAAGTTACCGCAGTTTCCCCCTGTTAGCAGACATCTTGCAGTAAAGAGTTCACAGCTCGCGCCTGTGCGGAGCTCGTAACTAAGATAACAGATATTGGGCAAAATGTGACGCAGTGCATTGTATTGCCGCCCCCTCCCCCTCCTCCCCACCCCGTTATACTGCCAGCTTCAATTAACAACCACGTTTTGCCAACGTACAAAAAGGAATACCTGTATAAACATAGCATGTGTGCCTTTACATTGCTGTCTGCTATGACCTTATGCAGTTGCGAGCGTTGTAAAACCTTATTGAAACAAAAACACTATCGTCTGCCAACTGTCTGGGTTGTACCGTCCTTATTTCACTAAATGTAAATTTGTGGGTGGTTGGTGGGTGCTCTCCTTCTTCTTTTTTATGTTTCTTACTCTCTTGTAACACCTCTCATCAGCTGGCACTCATATGACCTTATGCAGTTGCGAGCGCCGTAAAACCTCTACTTAGACTAACTGAAAGTAAATCTGACCCACCATACCGCCAGAGGTACACACTGCACACAGTACCCACTGGTTGGCTGCTTGATAGTCTCTCTCCCACAAGAAAGAGAGAAAGAGAAAAGACTCGACTCTATAATACATTACATATTGTATATCACCAACAAAAAGACACTTTTCAAACACAGATCACAAAGCATAATCATTTCCCTTCTTTATGTTGGGCAGGTGGGGCTATTGAACAGAAGCACCTTGTTGAACTGCCAGCCCCGCTGTTCCACCAACTTCATGCTCGTCCCGAGGGTGGTGCTAAAAGTATATCAAGCACATAAACAGAATTAACCCCATGTGGGAACCCCATTGCAGACACTGACTACCAAGAGGAGGCCGTTGAAAATCTTCTCCTTCACTGCCAAAACCTGGCAGTTCTTCGACGCAGGCTCCTACACACACCTACAGACTTACAAAACCTGCTATACTCTGGCGTTGACCAGATGACAAGGACATGTGGCTACTTAAGGGAGGCATTGCGCTGCCAAGAGCGAAATGCTCGCAGTCGCAGCTAAAGGGATTTGAAAACACCAAGTATAACAAGATTTGATTGTAGTGAGATAAAAAATTTTGCTTTTGAGGTTTGTAACTTAAGAAAGCAACTTGAACAACACGAAGAATGATCACACTATTTTATTTGCTTAAAAATAAAAGGCATTTCTATGAGAACCCTATCCGTACGCCCTGGGGTCATTTCGTGTGTATTCTTCACATTTAGAATATTTCTAGTGCGAAGATCCCTTTGAAACGTTCAGTATTTCTCAAAAAAACATTTTGACAGACTGCTATGCAAAGCATATGGATTGAATTAACGAGTAAATTTCCTCTTTGGAAAGTGGTGGCACACAGTTCCTCACGTCGTATGGATACGACAATAGTAAATAAAACACGACGTACGGACAGGGTTAATCACTTAATGACTCAGAATTTCCTATTACCAGTATGTCAAAATATTGTGAGCACTTTCTATTTTTCAACAAAGTGGCCACCATTAACTATTTGTGTAACCTGTAAACCTCTACAGGCAGATGAGTGTGACTGTCATGCATTATGTTTTGTTATAATGTGTAAAAATTGTTGTCCGCTATACACAAAAACAATTCTGATTTCATTGAAAACAAAGGAAAAAAATTGTTTAGGAGCTTTTAAGTGACACAAGCCGAATAATTTTTTCAGTTAGCAAAAATAGGCACTCAATTCTCACACAATGAATAAATAAAACAAGAGCCTCTGAATTGTAAAACATCGGAACACTGACATCGGCAGTTTTTCACAAAGTAAAAAACACTTGCTGAAAGTAGTGGAAGTAAAGTGTTATCTCATTTTAACTATTTTGCCCAGTTGAAAAAAAAATCAAATGACAAAGTATTGATTAGTCTCATTTTCTCTCTTCTCAAAAGCAAATAAAAAAGGTATCGCATTCTATTCCAGAACAGAACAGACTTCACTCTCCTCTCAGGTGGTCGTGCGAAGCATTTTTGACAATTAATATTTTTAACTTTCTTCGTGAAGTTTTCATTATATGATTAAACTTTGCCAATACTCTTTGAATAGAATAGCTTGGTTGATATGGAAGAGCATGCTTAACACAAAACAGGATAGTGGTCCCACATTCTAATCAAATTATAGTTACATATTACATTATGTCATCAAAAGAAAATACACATAGTCATAGAGTGTTAATGGGGCAATTCCACACCCTGAAACCTTTAAAAAGGAAGAGCTTCATAAGAGAATCATATTAGATCTATGTTTGTGCTTTCAATGGGTCCCGTTAAGTTTTCTATTGCTACGTTTAACTCAATTTGATTCAATTTGTCCCTTTTCGTGAATTATAATCTATTCCGACCGTGCATATCTCCCCACAGAGTGAGTTTTGGAAAGAAAAAGAAAATGTATACAGTCGACTCCGTTTGTAACGAACTGCTTGAGTTGATCTTTGGTTACGTCGATATTTTACTCCAGTCCCAGAACCTCTTTTTCTTTACAGACCCCAACTGTTAAGTTGAACTTCGAATGAGTTGATCTTTTTTCACACCCCCTATAACATAACATCAACTCATTTGTAGTCGTCTGGAATTTTAGATTCGTAAAGCTGTAATATGTATATATTTATAATGCAAGTTAAAACTGAAGTAGATGATATTTTCCTTCTAGTACATGTAGTTTAAACCCTAAAGACACTTCTCATCATGCTCCGACTCCAACTCCAAAGCACAAAAGTATGGTGTGAAATTCCCTAACCTTCCTCATGGGTAAAATAAAGCAGGAAGGAATCTTTCCTCATGAGTAAAATCAAAGCAGAAAAGACATGGATGAAGTTGGGTAAACAAAGTATACAAAAGAAAAATGACGGTACAAATTAGATTTTTTAAAAACATAAGCAGTATTATAAGAACAATAATATACGATATATATATATGTTATTAGTATTAGCATAGGCAATCAAAATAAACAAGGAGACTTAATGGTGCTGGCGAGCTAAAGTTGCATCAAGAAATTAGATGTAAACAGTAAAAGGTACAAAACTGTCAATCATCTGTTCAGATGTAGGCCTACTAATCCTCAAGTTTTGAAAAAAATTGTTTATTGCAGCTTCTTTATCTCACATCAACTACATGTCTTCAAGAAATATTTTGTCGAACATCAAATTCTAAATGTTGAAAAAAAAAATACCTACATAATTTTGTTACAATTTTTTTAAAGAACGAAACAGGGATTTTTTCTCTTGAGAAAAAAAAATTTTGCTTTCTGGGCTTGACACATTTGAACAGCTTGCTGATGAAATGTGTTAATCTAGTAGTGTCAGTACGATGATGTCAAGACAGGAAAAAAACTGGCCAAAAAGTGCAGACAGTAGAGATTGCTTTTTCTCTTTGTGATTGTGCTTTTTCCCTTCACATTGTCAGCTTGTTTGATCTGCCCAACATACACACTGTAGGCCCTACTGTATTAAACTTTGCTCTGCACAAGAGGAGTGAGAAAGCCGAGTGCAAGTGACATCACGAGACACATTGTGTGCCATGTGGACAAAAAAAAAGTCCTAGGCCATAACCCATCAAAGGTCCCACAACAGATTTATTTATTGTTACCTTAGTCCTAGTCCTAGCGTCACTATACACAACATGTATGTAGTGTGTACACCTGTCAATGTTTGTAATAAACGTAGGTAAATAGTACATTGCCAATGCCTCTTTCTGGCCTGCAATTGATGCAAGTGCGTTCTCATGTTTTTAAGAGCTGTTTGTGAATAATTAGTCCACATAACCCTTGAAATTCTTTTCAATTTAGAAAAACTACTCCGCAGCATTTCAGCTAATTGGAAGTTTTCTTACAAAGTCCAAAAGAAGAAAGAAAGATTGGAGATTCTGATTCTTTCAGAACACCACTTTTTTCAGACTGTTTTCAGTTTAAGCAGCTCCATGGTAGGATAACAAACTTTGGACCTTTTTTGCAGTAAAACATATTAGATTCCATCTAAGATGCACATCAACTCTTAGTCACCGTCCACTGTAACATGGTGCTATCTGTCCCCAGGGTTTTATGCACCCTGCATAATTTAGCAAAATTAGATCATTTTTTGCATAATTTCTGATTATTTTCCTTTCTTATTCTTTGTTAAAATTAACAGAATCGCATAATTTCACATTTTTGGGCTCAGTTTGCATAATTTCAGATTTCTTTTTTGCATAAACCGTGGGGACAGGGCAATAGTCATGTCACATGATATGAAATAAGAGAGGCACAGGTCATTATTGCTTATCCATCACAACGATTTAAGCACACTGTATATATAACATCACTATTATCATCATAATCATCCAGCCCCCCCCCCCCCCCCTCCCAAAAAAGAAAAAAAAGTTGAACTGAACAACTCCAAAATATTTCCCATGAGCAATAACACTGTCACATAACCTTAGGGACAATCCAAATCACAAACCAAAACCACCTCAATACAAATTCTTGTACTACAGAAATATATCAGTATCAGGTAGAGTAAATCTGCTATCACTATCATAATCAACTAAAAAAATTGTTTCCAGAAAGTAAGCCAGTGCCATAACATCTGTTCTATTGACACCTCAATGACTGCCACCACAATGAGTGAATGGCTCATGCCACCAAGCAAACTCACCTCTCCCAGCCACTCACTGAGGTGCTAATACAGAACAAACATCTACTCCAGCAAAGTAATATATAACACTACATTATTATTTACAACAGTAAGACCTCTTACTCTTACTTACATTGTTCATTAGATGACAACGGCATAAATCCAACCTCAATATATATTCATTTACTCTTACTTAACTTACATTGTTCATTAGATGACAAAGGCATAAATTCAACCTCAATATATATTCATTTACTCTTACTTAACTTACATTGTTCATTAGATGACAAAGGCATAAATTCAACCTCATTATATTCATTTACATAAAACGTTTGCAAAAATAATTATCCGACATTAAAGTAAAAGCAACAACAAATGGAGCAAACTCTCATGGCAATCATAAACTTGAGGAGTAAAAGTACATCACAATACAAGCATTATATCATTTAAGAAAAAATTGTCCCATCAGAGAATTTACTCAAAGTTCATTGTCTATCTTATTATAGAAAACAGGGCCTAATAGTGACATTTCTCAATCATCAGTTTGGTGTCTGATCGTTGCAGGCTCTATTTGGGTGAGGAAACTCCATTCACTTTAAATGCCAGTTAAATTATCAAAACCAGCAATTTCACCTCATGCTGAATTATTTGTCCTATTAACTCTTTATCTCCGGCAAGCCGCTTCCAGCGGCTCACGATCGGAACCACTGTGCCGGTGAGTCGCCGCCAGCAGCTTGGGCACATTCCTTTACAACAAATCTGACGTCAAATTACTTTTCCGCAATAGCCGAAAACAGGTCTCTTTTACCGGGGGTTCATTCCTTAAAATAGATGAAGAACTATCAAAATACATTCACTTGTTTTGATTAAATAACGAATTTAGTGACGTACATGTCAATTTCAGATCTCATACCAATAGAGGGTCTCAGCATGGTGGGTTTACCCCCCCCCCCCCCCCCCCCCCCCCCCGGAGATAAAAGTCAAAGCACATTATTATTAGTCCACATATAGATATATATACAGTCAAACCTGTGTAAGACGGCCACCCATTGTCAAGGAGAAAAGTGGCCGTATAAGACAGGTGGCCGTCTTATGCAGGACTGATCAAGATAAAGAAATCAAACCATTCCCATTTGAGGCCCCAATCGAAAGTAGCCCCACTATGATATCTTTGTTGGTGTTGTTGTTGGTTTGTATTTCATTTTTAATTTTTATTTTGTCGCTGATTTTGCACAAGGGTGACAATAAAACGAAATGTATCAGACAAGGAAGACCGAGTGCCATGTTAAAACAAACACATGGGTCGCCACCACTCGGAGAACGAGCAACACTTCTGTAACAAGTTCATGTTGACGTCCTTTGTTACTTTGTTACTGACTGGGTAAACAGTGACCACTCATCTCACTTACGATTTATGTGTATGAGTTCTGGGCGGAGCTTACGGGTTATGAGTGATTACACACTTACTTCACCAGCAGCTGAAAATTGGTAGCTATTGTCAACAGTGGGAGGGGCCTACGCAACATGATCGGTTGGAGGGACTACCTAACAACAACGACAGGTGATTGAATTATGGCGGCTCGCCCACAACGCCAGGGGCCAGTGCACAAATTATGACAAAACGTAATGGAGTCACTAAGGTGACCGTCTTAGGTATTATTGCTTAGTATGATAGGGGTTGTGGGTTAAATTATGGTGGCCGCGGCTGCGTTGGACAGGTGCCCGTTTTACACAGTTAAATTATATAGAAAAAACGCAAGAGGGGAAATGGAAAGTGGCCGTTTGTACAGGTGGCCGTCTTATAGAGGTGGCCGTCAGGGCAGGTCCGACTGTATATATATATATATATATACTTGTATATATGTGTGACAGCGTGATGGTATCAGGCACTTGCCATTTTTTGGCACATTGAACATTGATCTAATCTTAAAGCCTGTTCATTCGTCTAGCTTTTGGTGAAAAAAATACCAATCTACCTTGAATAGAAGTCGATATATTTGTGATTAACGGACATAGGGGTCGTCTAGCATCAGAGACAAAATTCGCCAGAAAATGGCTGCAAAAGATTGGTGACACACAGCATATAGTGTTCTTGAAAATAGCAAATTTACACTTTGGTACTTTTAATCAAAGTTTTTTAGTAAAATCTGCACAGAAATACGTTTTTAACTCAACATAAAAGGTGTTTAGCCACAACAACAAAAAAATGCTAGTTTCTTTGAATTCATTATTTTGACGAACGCCTGATTTCACCAAGATGCTTCACATATATATTATAATATAATATATTAGATCATTATTAAACAGAAAAAGCCTGTTTAAATACAAGTCCTCGTTACTAATTTTGTGTTGCTATTTCCCCGTGAAAAAAAGAGGCACCCCAGGATGCTCTCCATTTAACAACAACTCATAAGTGGCAAGGAATGTTTTCTGCTAAACAGTAAAAAAAATATTTAATTTTAAAAAAAAACTTTCACCAAAAAAAGTACAAAATTAGTTAACATCAGCATATAGCTATACATGTACTAATACAATACATATAAGTATTTATGGTCATAAATATTTTATTATTAACCATCCAGACAGAGCCAGTCATGTTTTGTTAAAAACTATAACACATTTGACAGAAAGTAAATCAGTAACAATGCATTCATAACTTTTTATAACAAAACACATCACGAATCACACATGATTAACGAGGGATCGCCGGGAGGGCAATATTTATATTTCATTTGATTTTGATAGTCAAAGCATAAAACAAATAAACAACTGTGTTTATCTAACTGGACTATTGACACTGATTCAGCGTGTACCTAAGCATCATTATTAGAGGGTTGGATTCATCAGCATCAGCAGTGGTACCGGGAGACAGAATCAACTCTAAATCTCTTTTATTTTTCTATTTACTATTTGCTACTTCTCTGTAACTATTCAAGATACAAGGTTCAAATTTCACAAGCTAATGTAGAATTAGGCCAGCCACAACAAAGCTATAAAGGGTTTTGGGTCGTAGCCTCATTACTTTTTAAGTTTCTTTCTTTTTTCTTTTTGGAAGTTGGCAAATGTTGAATATTCATGAAAATGTAACCCTTCACTTTAACCCTTCATATCATATCAAGCAAATGACTAGAGCTTTGTTAATGGGCCTTTAGTTAGTCTACATCACAAGAAAAGTATCATTGTGTTTGCATTAGTAGTTTTATGAGAATTAGCACATTAAAAATTGTAAGCAACATTCAGTATAGCCGCCGTCACCATGGCAACCTTTGCTTTAATATTTGTCATATATAGCTGTTTTTTATTACAGCATCACACCATATCCACCATATAAATATGCAAAGTACAAGGGCTCATGTAGAAAAAGGTTCATAAAGGTGTTGATCCCTTTTAAAGCAAAGACTTACAAGGCAGATGCATGGCAAACAAAAATTCCATAGCACCACCTCTGTTTTCATTTCACAGTTAAAATGTTAGACACAAAACATAAAACTTGTCCAGGTCTCTAAGACCCATAAACCTGAAGCTATCCAGATTTCTATCCAATGTGAGAGGCAGTAGAGATGACCCAAGCTCACCCCCTCCACTGAGCCAGTCTATATAGCCCTTTAGACCATAAACCCTACAACCAAACAGCTAGGCTACAGAAGCTACATTTGTACCAAAATAAAGCAACAGCAAAGCGCAAATATCAAATCATTTTGAATAAGAATTTATAAAAGAACTGACAATATAAACCACTTGCAGTGCAAACAGTGACTTAACATTATATCAACATGATTGCTATGAATGGAGTGCATTTGTAGACATTATTATTTGTAATTTTATGAGAACTAAAATGGCTTTAAAAAATATGCCATAAAAGAGCAATAAATTTGACAGAGAAACTCCTCAGTATTCTGTAATTCTTTTCAAACTGAGGTATTACAAAATGATAAACTTACACAAATTAAAACAGAAGAACCATTTTGACCATGCTATACAATACACGGATGACATTTTGTTATTTTAAATTTTTAAAATATCATCAAAAGCAAAAAATCAAATCACATGATCCCATAAGTAGTACAGAGAAAGTGAATAGTAAATTTCAGAAAATTAAAACAATTCTTACTTAGCAATTATATACTTGCCATCATCAACTTGACATAACACTCATACATATAATTTTCAAAAACCACACATTGCAAGTGCAGCCTATAGCCTGCCTCCAGGGTCGTAGAGTTTTGTTTGACCCAAACATAATATTACGAATCTTAAACTTAAAGACAAAATCTTTTATGATCATAAAGGGTAGACATCTTGCAAATTGTTGGATGAAAACTCATACTCATAAAGACCTGAGCACATATTTTTCTGTACCCGGAAGTGCATGATTTTATATACCCGTACCACAAAATTACACCTGTTTCAAGACAGTCATAGCAGACTTTTCATACCAAAAGAGACAGATAGAAAAAAGCATCAAAAGTGTGCATGTGTGTGTGTGTGTGTGTGTGTGTGTGTGTTTGTGTGTGTGTTTGTGTGTGTGTGTGTGTGTCTGTGTGTGTGTGTGTGGGTGTTGGTATGAGCCTGCATGAGCATAATATGTGTTTCTGGGTGAGCATGAGTGTGCTTCCATTCATATAAAAAGCTTGACACACCAACACTGGTTACCATAGTGACTCAAACTAAACGATTAAACTTCAAAACTGTGATGTATTTCATGTCATGAAAAGCAAACGGCCTTTTAAAAGTGATAACATTTGACTAAATTACATCATCAATTATATAAATAAATAGCCAATATTCTATAGTAAACATTGCTCCATCACAATAAACATTAGTTTTACTAAAATTTACAGATGTGCTGGTCTAAGTTTGATGTCCCTTCATGATGATGCATAAGTTGACTTATTAGAGATGAGTAAAAGAGGAGAGGGGAAACACAGCCATCCGTGCGGACCAGTCCGACGGATCTCCAACCAGATCATGATGGAGACTATAAGTTAAGTAGCCAGACTCTGGGATGGATCCAGAAGAAGGGGAGGGAGAGCAGAGATGGACATGTTCCGACTGCAGTGACCCCAACACAGTGGACAAGTAAGACAAGTAAGATTCAAAGATTCAAAATGATTTATTGATTTGAAAGGCCTTTGGCCCATACATCCACATATTTTAACATATGGTTCGGCAATTACATACATTGGTGCAGCACATTGGATGTTTAACATAAATTGGACATGCACGCCCTCATACACGTATGCACGCACGCACGCACGCACGCACGCACGCACACACACACGCACGTGACGCACGCACCTACACTCATACACACTCCTGCTCACACACATACTTACATACATACATACATACATACATACATACATACATACATACATACATACATACATTCATACATACATACATACATACATACATACATTCATATGATCAAATAGAAATAGAACTTCCACACAGTGCTATGAATGAGGCAGCGAGAGAAATCGGGACATGTTTCACTCTGAGAAGTGAATACCATTGTCTTTTTCATACACATATACATATAAAATAGTACCCATTACAGTAGATACAGAGTTACATATATGCGAGTGAATACCTTTTCCCTAGGACAGACGTGTCCGTATAACAACATAATTTAGGAATGAGATTATCTTTTTAGAATGGACTTCATCTGAACAGACTAATATGCCATTGAGCTTAGACATTGGCTCTTCGGGAGTCTGAAGTCTGACGCACTCTGGTAAAAGCTGCTCTCGTATTTCATTATATCGTGAACATCTGAACAATACATGGAATTCATTTTCTACATACTTTTCATCACACTGGAGGCAACGATTACTGTCGACAATACCCAACCGGAACAGATTATTTTTCAACGACAAACTGAAAGTTCTGAGTAATGCAAGGATCCTTCTACCTCTTGCAGAGATGGTGAATGAGAGGTACGGTGCAGGGCTTAACGTAGGGTGGAAGTCCAGGTACTCAGGATAAACGCCAGACACCCTAGAACGCCAGTCCTGGTGACTAATATTTATAAGTCTTTCCTTTACTTGAGATAGGAAAATATTCTTATCACCAACATTTTGAAAAAACCACGCATATCCAAACCCTATTGTACATAAAAGTTTCCTCATGTCAGTGGCCCAGCTGTACCGATTATTTTGGTCATGTGCATACGCTTGCAAATAGCATTTCTTAGCATACCTATTATTATCCATTACCAGTAATTTATACCAATATTTTATTGCTCGTAGATGATAAGTGGCATACAAATGATGACGTCCACATTCCCCCATTGCCAAAATGTTTGCGGACGTTCTACCAATGTTTAGGACGGCCTTGCAGAATTTAACGTGCACCTGCTCTATTTTATCATACTTCTTCACCCCCCATACTTCACAACCGTACAAAAGTAATGGCTTAATTTTGATGTCAAAAATGTTGAACAAAGTTTGGACATTCAGGTGCTCATATCTTTTACTTAGACATCTCACTCTGGACGTGAGCCTTGTTGCTTTACAACATAAGTTTTCTATACATTTTGACCATAACAAGCGGGAAGAAAATATCACTCCTAGGTAGCTTATGTACGTGGTTACGTTTATGCTTTTCTTTTTGTAAAACCATTTTTCAGAGCTCTTTAGCACGCCTCCATTTCTAAAAACTATCATCTTTGTCTTTTCCAAATTTACAGACAGTCCCCACTGGTTACAATACTTCTCCAAACAATTGATCTTCCTTTGCATGTCTACAATATTATCTGAAAATAAGCACATGTCATCTGCGTACATTAAATTGCGGGTTTGTTCATCATTGCTTAATAGCTCAACTCCTTTAACATCACTGTTTTTCAACATCAATTCAAATTCAGAAACATACATATTGAACAAAAGTGGGCTAAGAATACATCCTTGACGAACACCAGACAAGCAATTAAAATATTCCGTAATTTCATGCTGGCCAGTACGGACAGAGCACATAACTTCCGAGTACATACTTTGTAGTAATGTTAACATTTTCCCTCTCAAGCCTCTTTTCCTCAAGACTGCCCACAGTTTTTCATGGACAAGTAAGTAAGTAAGTAAGTAAGTAAGTTAGTAAGTAAGTAAAAGAAGAAAAAAAGGCACTCGGTTGCTGGAGGTGCAAACAAAGAACTAATGACCATCTTTTTATTGCAGCATGGTCTACAACAATAATGCGTCACGACATGGTGGAATCAGGCGCTTGTCAATTTTTGGGCATGTGGAGTTATTGGTATCATCTTAAAACCTGTTCATTTGCCTAGCTTTTGGTGAAAAAAATATCCATTTATGTAGAATAGAAGTCGAGATATTTGCGACTGAAGGAGGTGGGGTCACCTGGTTTCAGAGGCAAAATTAGTGAGAAAATGGCCACCAAAGATGAGTTATTTCCTTAGCTTGAGAGTCTGTGGAAACTGAAAATTAAATTTTGTTGTGCCTTTAAACAACGTTTTTCAGTAAAATCCACACAGAAATGTTTTCTTTAATTGGCATGAAAGGTGTTGAGCCAAAAAACGAAAATTCGATAAAAATTCAGAAATCTGTGGGAAAATGCCAGTTTCTTCACTTTGATTATTTTGACAAGGGCCTGATTTCACCACGCTGCCTCACATATGATAATCAAGTAACTGCCCTATGGTTTCTATGGTGCTTGTTGGCACCAGTATCAAAAGCACAACACCCAGCTACCCTGAACAACAAAAACAAGAGAATGTTGACATGAACTTTGTGATGTCATTTATGTCACAACAATGCAATGAATTTTCTCTTTTTTTAACAAATAGGTCTACATGATACAGCTAAAAGTTTGATGCCAAAGTCACCACAATTCTTGTCTGAATTCCATCTCTTTCCCTCTGGAATAAGGGTTAATAGTAGTATACGAGTTAGGTAACAGCTGGTCTTTGTTTTCATGATGAATGAGGGTATTGACTATAATGGCTCTAACATTTATCAACAGCAAATGGTATACCAACTATTAATATGTTGTCAAAGAAAAATATGACATTTCAATATTTGAAAAAATTGCAGAAAGACATGGACTCACACTGCAATACATAAATGTACTCAAAGAAAAACACCATATTTTAACATTAATACAAGCATATATAGAGAGACAAAATTGACTATAATACATGGATGTTTTAAAAAATACACCTGATTTCATCATGAAAAGAGCAAGACGTGAACTCACACTATATGACATCGATGTTTAAAAAAAATAAATAACACCAAATTTCAGTTTATATATATGCATTAAAAAAAGAGCATATAAAGACATGAACTCACACTATAAGACATGGATTTTTTTTAAAAACCAACAAAAACACCAGATTTCAAACATGAATTTTTTTTAAAGAGCAAAAAGACATGAATCACTTTAAAAGACATGGATAAAAAAATAAAAACAAAAGCCACCAGATTTCAATACACTTAAAAAAGAGCATAAAAACAAAAACTCACACTCTGACCATAGGGCTAAAACATTCTCAGTGTACTTGTGATCACAGCACAACCAGCTCGACTTGAGCGCAAGTAATTTTTTCACGCGTTACTCTTTGGGCAGACACCCTCAGAGCTCACTGGAAGTCCCTCCAACAGGCCACTCGCCTTGCTGCAGACAGACGTCTGTATCTCCCCGTGTCACCCACCATTACAAGCAGAAGAAGAAAGTAAGTAAAGTATGTACTCTCAGGGCCACAACTCGAAGTTGGAGGTGAGAAAAGCCATGAGACACCAGTTCAGCTGCTGTCTTTCCTTGCAACAATTGTGCTTAAGTCCTGAAAGACAAAGAAAGTTTAAAGATAAGCTCATTAAAACTTTTGCTCCAGACACTAAGCCGAGAGGTTTAATCGTTTCAACATAGAAAAGGACTTTAAATGGTCAATTTCAACTAAAGATAAGTGGACAAAGTAGCATAATCACTGCTTACAGAGAAAATGGGTACTTTTTAGGTTAAGAGTTTTCAAGTCATAGAAAAAATATACACAGCACTCTTGCACTTCTTTTTATTTCTTGTACTGTGTCCCAAATCTGGTTGCAGAATTTTGTCAATTAAGTAAATTTTGTCATTATTCCCTCTTGCACACCTCTTTGCCACATCTGCATATTAGCAAGGCTATCTATCTATTATTTTAAAACAAATCAAGACGGCAACATCTAAGGCTCAGTTGCCACATCCATATCCCTTACCGATACTGTATATACTGCAAGTTTTATTGAACTTTTTTCACACTATGCAGACTTCTAAACAAGGTCAGGTCCTTCCAAATATATGAATATCATCTTAAAAATACAGTCAAACCTGTATAAAACGGCCACCAATTGTCATGGAGAAAAGTGGCCACATAACACAGGTAGGCACCTTAGGCAGGACTGATCAAGATGAAAAAAGCAAATCATTCTCTTCTGAGGTCCAAACCGGGGCTGATTTCAGGATTAGGACTGCCGTAAGGCAAATTCAAAAGGGTTTTACGTTTTCTTTCCAAAAAAAAAAAAGGGGGGGGGAGTGGTGTAAGAAGGATTTTGTGCTGTTGTTTTGTTGGTTTGTTTTTTGGTTAGCTTTCTTTTTGTTGCTGATTTTGTGCAAGGGCAAAATAAACGAAAAATTATGTCAGTGAGATGATGAAGACCTTTACTTTGTTACAGATTAGGTAAAACAGTGACCAGTCGCCTCACATATGATTTGAGCATGAGTTGTGGGTGGGCTTATTTTATAGGTTATGACGGATCACACTTCCTTTACCAGCATTTGAAAATTTATTGTTAGGCCTACCCATTGCTCAACTTGAGTAAACATTCATTGGGTGGACAAACAATAACGATAGGTGAATGAATTATGATGGCCTGTCCATAGCGTGTGCGACTGATTCAAAATTTATGACAAAGCATCAGGCAATGAGTGACCACGTCTGGCCGCCTGAGGCAGGTAAATTTGACCGCGGGTTGATAAAATAAGGTGGCCGCGGATGCGTTGGAAAAGTGACCATTTTACACGGTTAAGTTACATAGAAAAAACACAACAGGGGAAATGGAAAGTGGCCATTTGTACAGATGGTCGTATTATACAGGTGGCCGTCAAGGCAGGTTTGACTGTATACTATTTCATTTTCCCCTTTGCCATATCCTACAGCCTTTACTGTCTAATCCCCCTTTATCAGATCCCTTAGAGAATCATACTCCTATCTGAATATATATATATATATCCTACAAAGTCAAAGACATTGTAGTGAGTAAGCATAAAGGAACAATGTTTGCCACTCATGCCAAAGTACAAATAAATACTATTCCCTGTTCAGGCAAATATGGTAAAACAGGGGAAGTTCTTTTTGAAATTTATCACACTCCTAACCCAAGGATAAATAAACCATATTTCAAGATCAACCTATACATCAAACTCAAGAAACTCTTCTTACTTTTGACAGTTAGGATATCATTAAACAGAAAAATGTGACTATATGAAAAAAAGAGAGACATCAGACCCCTGAGGTGAAAAGATTATAATTCTACAGTTATTGTACTGTGCGTAACAGAATTATTTGTCAGCAACCTACCCCTGAGAACAAGCATAGAAACTCAAAAGACTGTTTAAGAAGATGAGGAATGACTAATTGAGTAGTTGTTAAGGTGAAATATAAAAACCACATTGCGACAAAGAACTGATAAGAACTGTGACCCTGAAAAGAAGTAGATAGAGCAGAACATCTCCAATCCACAAACTGAAGAAGAGAAGATAGAGAAACACTGGAGAAAGAGGGGAAAAATGAAAAATAAAAACGGAATATTGTTAGCAGTACTCACTTCCAAGTCAGGACTGTTAAGGACTTTTTCCACGATGCAGACTTCATCCTTGGCTTGTTCAATGTACTGCCTGTAGCCTTTGTATGCTGGAGCTTTCTCTAAGAGACTGAACATTTCCTTAACTGTTGCTTGAAATTTTATTTTTCCTTCTCTGTTCAATTTGGTTTTACCAAAGCTAATTATCAAATTCTTATTTTGAGATTTCAGGTCATCAGGAACAGAGACTTCCATTTCCTGTACAAACATTTTCAAGGCCAACAACTGTTCAATAAAAAGAAGTCGCCACAACTCAAGCTCCAGTTCACTCTTCAATTGGCCTGTCATGTTACTTATTGCTCGAATGGCAGTTTTCCATTTTCCAAAATGTACCACCTTGGAAGAATTGAAACTTTCATGGAACTTTATGATCCTCTGCAACACGTATGCGGCCCGAATTTGTAAAGTCAAGGTGTGAGCATGATTGACATCAATTTGCTCCGGTTTCGAAGATAAAAACTCTCCCTCATCCACCTTACAAAAGTCCTCAACAAGTGCTTTTGACTGCCACATTTTCCTTATTTTGTCATTTGAAATTTTCATAGAGTCAATCAGTGCCTTTTTGAGGTTCTCTCGTCTTTCTGTTCTAGCTTTGTTTCGAGCATCATAGCGCCAAATGCCATGGAGGGTGGTTCGACACACAGGACATCGAATGAAACTAGTGCCAGTTGGATCAAAGTTTTCAACATGGTGGTCTAGCTGTCGGCTTGTAAAGACATGGTTACACCTGGGAACTTTCATAAGGACAACACCATCCTCCTGTATTATCTTAGCAGCCATTTCTTTTCTGTGATGAGCTACTTCATACTTTGGTTTTCTCCTGCTTGAAGTGTCAAGAAGATAGAACATGTCCTTTTCACACAAACGACAAACACATTCTTCTCCACACCATGACGCACACCTGTGCTGACAATTAGGAACTAGCTTTTTGCACAGTTTGTTGCAAGGAGTCTTCTTTTTGCACTCCTCATGGCAATGCTTATCACAGGGTTCATGTTTACAAGACAAGAAACAATTCTCCATGCATGGATCACACAGTTCTCCACAGGTAACTTTGCTACACCCCCCATGCCGGCATGAGTTCAGGCAGCGTGATGAACATGGAGGACATTTCATTCCACATTTTCCTTTGCACGGATGTCCACAAAGAAGAAGTTTCTTGCATTCACTGTCGCAAGCTCTGTGAACACGTCCTCCCAAGCACCCACCACAAGTACCTTTGCATCTGTGTCCACAAATCAGCTTCTCGCCACACTTTGCGGGACACGGATCCTCCAGTACATCTATGTGACATTCTGCTATGCTCTTGTGTTTACATGGCCACTCTTTTTCAACCTTTTCATTACAAGGGAGGTGTCCATCTATAAAACACTGTCCACAGCTTCCTCGACAAGGGTGCCCACATTCAAGCTGAATGTCACAACTCCGGGAGCAAACAGCTGTTTCAACATCCATGTGGCAAGGTACATAGTCATCATGCCCACAAAGCGGTATTGTCTTTAGAACTCGGAACTCACAGTTTCCACAGTCCTCATTGCAGTTCTTCTCACACAGATGGCCTTGAGGGCAAGTCCTCCGACAAGGTTGGAAGCACAGTGTACCAGAATGGTATCTATCACTGGCATGACACATTCGATCACACACGTGACCACAAGGTAACTCAAATTCACATTTCCTGTTGCAGCCGCCTTCTGGTACATCCTTCTCAAAATCCCCAGCAGTTGTTACATATGTTATATGTTGCTTGTGATTCACACAGTACAGTGGCAAAAAAGGGCCTGTCATCCCTTTAAGTTCAGCTTCAGACATGATGTTCCTCCAAAGGTCACTGCTTGATTTAAGCGATGCAAAATTGCCAATAGCATAGAGACCTTTCTTCGCTCTTGACAGAGCCACGCACACTCTGTTGCTGATTTTCAGGAAACCCACCTTGCTTTCTCTGTTACTTCTCACAAGAGAAAGAAGTATAATATCATTTTCCTCTCCTTGGTAGTTGTCAATTGACGTTACATACACATCTGAAGAAATCCCTAAAGTAAGTTCCATGGTATCCCTTATAAGCTGAACTTGTCCACCATATGCAGCTAAAATTGTGATCTGGCTCGCAAGGTAGCCATGTTTGAGAATGTAGTCACAAAGCGCAGTCAGGAATTCTGCTTCATGCTGATTGGCTTTGCTGTGCGTATCTTCAACTTCTCTTTCTTCATCAGCATGGTGAATGAAGAAAATATTAGATTTGATTCCCTCAATAGAATCATAGCAAAGTACAGATTCATGATCGCTTAGCCCTGGATATATATAGCGCATGAAGGATGAAATTTCAGGGCGCATTCTGTGTTGCTCATCTAATAACACATGGGGCACTTCATTTTTAACCATCCGTTCAAAAAGAGAGACTTCCAGGTTGAAACGAACAGCAAGGCGATGAACAGTTGGATTCGGACGTAACTGTTGGTGATCTCCAATCAAAATCAAATGCTCACACTTCTCATTGAGAGTTGTGACAACGTGCGCCTCGAGCACTTCTGCAGCTTCCTCAATCACAATGATAGGACACCCAACCTCTTGCAGGACCTTCCGATTCTTAGCTGCCCCAGTAGTTGTCATGCCTATAACTCGAGCTTTTCTCAAAATCTCCACATCTTTGAGAATTTTGGCTTCCCTTTTCCGCTGCAATAACATGTTGTACTCCTTAGTCATTGCCAATATACTCCCTAGAAGCTTTTGTCTCTTAAAGTTGACCCAATATTTATACAAACTATATCGATCGGGGAGGGGCATGTTCCAGACATCAGTGATCTGTGAGACCTCTACCTCTGAAATATCTGTGGCACCTTGGTAAAGCTGAAAGACTTTGCTGTATGACATGGTATTTGTCATTTTCCACTCATTTTCTTCTTCATCTGGATGTTCTGTTACGTCCATTCCTAGCATTTTTGCTCTCTGCAACAATAATATGTCTCTACTTTCTGACTCCTTAAACAATTGTTCAAGTTCTTTAAATTTCAACCTTTCCAAATTCCCACCCTCATCAATGTCTTCAAGACCTGTTGTGTATAAGTTGATCTCATCAGCATCATCATCATCATCATCACTGTCATCACTATCCCCAATTGTCCACCGTGATTGTGCATGTGACTCTTCATCCTCAGAAATTTTGTTGGTATCACTGGTCTTGACAGGGTTGAGACTTTCTATGGCATCTAAAAGTTGATCAGTCCTCTTCAAAACACCAAGCATCCACTGTTGTACAATCCTTTCATCATCCTCAATTACATTATTTTCTGCTTTCACGCAAGCCTTTATGGATTCAAGGACACCTTCATTGGACATATACTTTATTAGTACGTTATCTGGGAGTATACCACTGCTGGCCTCACCAAAATTGTCTAGAAGACTGTAAAATTGATCAGAATTTTCCTCATGCTCCATATTTTCAGCCTCCAAGGCTTGTTTGTATTTGGCCAGCCAGCCATGATATATTTTGAACCGATCCAAAACTCCTGTTTTCAAAGCAATTTTCTTACTGATAAGCTTGGAATCGTCTGCTGGTACAGGACATTTCTGGCTGGCAATTGCCTTGGCAAGGTGGCGTTTAGCTACTTTCCTCAAATGATTCTCCATATTTGCGCTTGCTGCCTTGAGCCACTGACTTAACGCATGAGTGTTACTCTCCGTAAGCCTCTGAGGGTTATTCAGAGACTCGAAATGGACGGAACTCATTTCTTCCTGCAGGTCTGTACCAGTAAGAATGGTCGTTTCAGTGCGTAGCAACTCTTGCCAGGATCGTTTCAGCAGACGACTGATCTTTTTTAACTTTTCAGAACAGGACCTCAATAGTCTTCCTACATGACCTTTAGTGCTTTTGTTGATCTCAGTTTTTCCTCTAAGTTCTTTCAGGTTAAATTCTGCCAACGTTTCACTGTGACTCCTGCCACCAATTCTCACAATTCCACTTGGACAGAAATCAAGGACACCCTCTAAAAACTGATCTAGAGCATGATTTGTATAGCAAACAACAAGAATTGGCCCTTTGCTCTCCAAGGACTCACTCAACTTTTGACTGGCCAAGAGTACATTCATGATTTTCAAACCAACAAAAGTCTTTCCTGTTCCAGGAGGACCCTGAATGACAGCCATTTCTCTGGTCAAGGCTATTTCTAATGCCTCCAATTGAGATTCATTTAGCTCTGAGTCATCAGCAAAAGTCAAGAGTCTCCTAATCTGTAAAGGTGAAACAAGAAATTCTCGATGTGGTGCAGGAAATAAGCAACCTAGGTCATACTGTTGGTCTGGTAGAAAGTACTCTGGAGGGTCAACATCTTGAGAGCAAAACAGGATATACCTCTCCAATGGGAGCTGATTCATTTCCTGAAGACCCTCAAGGACATGCCTATATGACATGAAGTAGGCAGTTGTTTCGCCTATGACATACGCATCTTGCTCAGATGAAGTAAACACCTCTTCCAAGTTATTTTGGAAGATAACCTCCAAGATACCTTGCGCCACTCTGTCTCTCCCAGCAACAGTTGCAAAGATTGTTGTTTGAAAATCGTCCTTGGAAAAGCACAAAAGAGATCCGAACAGTAGCCTTTTGGACTGTTCCCAATTAAAATCCTCATCCTTGCCTTCAAAGCGTCTGAAAGAGACATAATGAGTTATACCTTCATTTGAATTATAGCCCATATCCACGAGCTGAACATCGTAGTAAAAACGAAGATCATTTTCTTTCACCTTGCCCAGTGCATGATTGGACTTGTATTCTTGCAAACCTAGTCTTACAGGTTCCAAGTAATCCTCTTTCAAAAGTCTAGCATGAACATCTAAATAGTGCCTTAAGTCACGGTATGGTCCTGAGGTCTTGTTTGCCCTCAGAAAGGGTTCAGCTGTACACTCCAATTCATCTGTGTCTGGAAACAATCTAAGCTCTCTGTAGTCATCAGGTGGTTGAGCTTCATCAGGGTAGGGCAATAATTTTGAAAGTTTGGATTGAGGAACCAGATACTGTGGTTCAACAGCTATTGCTGACAGCTGAAAGAATTTCTCAGCTCTCAAAGTCAATGTCTCCCTTTCACGCAATACATTCAATTGCTTCCCAGCATCCAACATTAGTTGCAGAAGTCTGTTGCATTTGGTTTTGTATTCTGGTAGGAATTGTAAGACGAAGTCAATAATGTCCAAAAGTTTGCTGAAATATCCATATGCATGACCACTGGTGACTCTTTCGCCAATGCTATTGACAAATTTTTTCAGGTGCACATCAAAAAAGCGAGACTCACACACACTTTTCAAAATATAGTACTTTGAGCTTGACTGAGATGGCGAATATAAAATATTCTTTAAGATAGCAATAAGAAACGCCATCCAATCATGCCTTATTTCTGTTTTTTGAAGAAGAGTGCACAAACCTCCAAGATTGTTTGAGATGTCAAGCACCAAAATAGAACTGTTGTCACAGTCAGCCCATTGTTGTAATTTTTTGTAACCAACAAAGCAAGGAGTAGAAGGACCTCTTTGGCGACCCCGTGAGCCATCGTATTTCTTCTCATCTGTAACAGGTGGACGACTGTCAAAACCAAAATTTGAACCATCCTTTCTTGGAAATGGCCTCGCGGAATTTTGACTCATTTTGTCTGAGGAAGTGCTTTGAAATTTGTTTTGAGTCGCATTTTGGTAGAGTTTGGGCCTTGCCCCAGATGCGGCATATTTCTCTGACGCTGATTGAGGCTGCATTGCTTATTTTGTCTTCCTTCTCGGAGTTTCTTGTTTTCCGAAACTCAAGCCATTTAACACTTGACTATCACTCTTATTATTTGCTCTGAAAAGAAACACACAAAATAGAGGTGTAAAAATGTGAGTCATTTATCTTGTTTCAACAAAGGAAAAGCAAATAGAAGAAAAAGTTTCTCTCTCACTCTGTTTGGGGTAGTGCTCCAATCCTATTGAAATCCCGCTTGCTGCATATCCACCTCCCTTCCCCTCAGGGGTGTTCTAAACTGTCTAAGGACTGACCTGTGGTCAAGCTTATTAACTCTTTCACTACCGGGGGGGGAGGGGGGGGTATCTCACCGTGACCGGGCCTTATCGTGACCTACTTTCTGATTCTGCCTACCGTCGGACAAATTAAAGATTTTCAAGTTCATTTTTCAATATTAGCCACATGTATTAATATACGGAAATTAAGGGGAAATAATGACCTATCTCAACATGCTTCTAAAAACGATTATTCTTCAGCCTAACATTTCAGATTTGATTATATTACAAAAGTAGGTGTGGCTTTGAAGCCGTAAGTGGAGAACTGTGATACACGGCTCGCTGTCCAGTGCTGGGGGTAACAGCTCGCGGTAGTGAAAGAGTTAACTGCCACAGTTGTATCTATCTCATCTTCAAAGAAAATGGGACCCATTACCATCTCACCGCTTATTGCACACCAAGACATGACACTGGGAGAATACAGTGGCCTTTCAGTGAAAATATCAGGTTTCGCTGAATCCCACTGAACATTAAACCATCTGTTCACTGCAGTGTTAAGAGAACAGGCAGCTGAGGTTTGGATCGATTTTCACCAATCAGGGTGAAAAATATCACTTCTAACAAATTTGATCTCTCTTTTATTTCATACTTCTAGTATCGATCTTAACAGCTCTCATTGACAGAAATACCCTATAAATAGCATTACAAAGGTTTTTTTCTTTGAACAGTGACTTTTTTTGAGTTGTTAGTTTTCATGCTAAAACTTAAAGGCTGATTTTTTGAGGAGGTAGTGTCATAGAGTTAGTTCAGCTTAAACTATCATGTCAGGTTTATTAAATTCAAACTTTGCACATATTATGATAAAATGTGCATCTGGGTAATAGACAGGAATTTTTTTCCACGATATCTTATCCAGAAAAAAAAATCCAGGCCTGTCAATAAAACAAATTGGGTTAAAATTTAACTCCCTAAATCACAGAAATTTCAAAGTCCCATAAAAATATAAATTATTAGATTTTTGTAAAATTAAGTTGTCAGTTACCCAGATTTACACTTAAAGGAATGTTTTGTGGCATTTTTATCTTTCTGTCCTTCTAAGTGAAATACATTTTGAATTTATTTTCAAGATGCCCGCCTTTACCATAACAACGGGGACATTAACACAATACTCTAATACAAATTTATCTTGCCCTTGCCAGTAATGTAGGAAAGTTTGAATTCTTTGGTCCTAATAATAACAAAGATCTTTCAGCCGTCTACTCCCTTAATGGTAAAAGTGAGCCTCATCACAAAAGCATATACAGATTTAACCCATTCTTGATCTTGCCCCATCTTTCTTTCTAACCAATGGCACACAAGTTTGCTTCACAAGTAGAACAATTGGTCGCTTTTAACCACAAGGGGGTTATCCCGAAAAATGCTGTTTAGAGAAAATCGAAGGTAAAGTTTTTGGACACTTGTTCAGTTCCTCTAAAAGACAAGGAGAGTTTTCTCTATAACCAAACAAATATACCCACCAAGGGAACCAAACTTCTGCTATAGGTAGGCCAATGCCCACTTTTGGCGTAGGTCGAGATTTCTAGAAACCCCCGAATTCTGGGTTAACCCACTTGTCCTTAAAAGCGACCAATTAAGGAGATAAAAGATGGATCTTTTGTAAAACTCTGATGAAGCAAAATTCTTGTCAATTTCCGCTATTGAGATTGCCTACGTCACAAGTGAGGGGCATCGTTAACAAAATTATCAACACCCTTCTTATTCTGTGCATTTTGCACAGACTTTCTGCAACCTGATTGGCATGCCTTCATTGAGGACAGCAGTTCAACTTAGTTGTGAAACTTTTCGATAATTTGTCAAAACTTACTTTTGACCTGGAACTTCACTCAGACCTAGTATATAATCTGTCCTAACTTTCTCTTCATACATACCAGAGACTTAGCTTATTACCAATACATTCAATCATTTCAGAGCTATTAGAAAAAATGTTTTGCTAGTTTTCAATTGAGACAACAGTAATCTTAATAATGATCTTTTCCATTTTTTGTCTACCATATTCTCTATTTTATAAAAATACAGATTATTCCTGTGCCCTTTGTGCTCTCAGGATTTCCATTTCTTTTTTTTTCAAATCAAGAAGATCTGAAACACTTCATTTCAAAAAGGTTTGGGTACATTTGTTTTTGTCAGAAGCAGTAGAACTAACAATATTTGTCATTAAATTGATAAAAGAGTAAAACTGGTGAATTTCCAAATTTGTTTTGATTTAGTTTTTTTTAATGACCTTCCAATGATAAAAAAAAGTTTGGTACTTACTTCAATGTACCTGAATTACCTTTTAAATGCAACTGTTTCTATTGAATTGGCTTGGCCAGTATAAAAAAATGTACCCATTTTTAAGCATCTACTTTATTTTGGGATAAACTGTATCATTGTAGGTGTACAATCAACAAATCTCTAGAACATCATTCTTCTCATTTTATCACCACAGATATCTGGGACAGGAAAACTACTTCCATAGATGATTCTTTGATACTCTTGTGATTAAAAAACTACCTCTTATAAAGTGACTTGGACACCACAGTTTTCTTTAATTAAGACTAAGGAAAAATTGTTTTTGTTTTTTTATAATTTATTTTTTAAATGCACCCTTAACAAATAAGCCAAATGGATGCATCTTTTGATACATTGTATGCATATATTTTACAGTATCTCGTAACTTAAAATCGCACAACTGCTCACCTTTGTTTTTCTTTCCCCTTCGAATTTGAATGAGAAGACCGTACTGAATCACTGTCACTCATAGTTCAAGGCAGGTCTGAAATTTTGAAAATATACTTGAGAATACTTGAGAATGAAGAGACTAGGAAACTTAAACAGTATCAAAGCCAAAGAAGAAAAAGAAGTATATCTAAATCCATTAAAATGGGTCTGATCCTAAGAAGAAGAAGAAGAAGAAGGAGGAGGAGGAGAGGAAGAAGAAGAAAGAGGAGGAAGAGGAGGAAGAGGAGGAGGGGGAGGAGGAGGAGGAGGAGGAGGAGAGGAAGAAGAAGAAGAAGAAGAAAGAGGAGGAGGAAGAGGAGGAGGGGAG
>NW_004798213.1:8774-13117 GCF_000002075.1 Aplysia californica | reverse complement strand
AGGAGGAGGAGGAGGAGGAGGAGGAGAAGGAGGAGGAGGAGGAAGAAGAAGAAGAAGAAGAAAAAAAGGAAGAGGAAGAGGAAGAAGAAGAAGGGCTTGATCCATAAGAGATGTGACAATTTGTGGTTTTATGCGCCCCGCATAATTTAGCAAAATTTGATCATTTTTTTGCATAATTTCTGATTATTTTCCTTTATCATTCTTCGTTAAAATTAACAGATTCGCATAATTTCACATTTTTGGGATCAGTTTGTATAATTTCAGAATTTTTCTAGCATAAAACGACGGGGACAGCCTTGAGGACGAATTAAAAAGTAATGCTAAAATTACTTTTGAATCAACATCTTACTTAAGAATAAATTTTATATCCTGATACTCAATTTTAAAACATGGTGTCTGTCTGTTTGCATGTGTGAGTGTATATGAGCCTGCATGTGAGCATATCTGTACTTAGTTTTAGTTTTAGTTTTAGTAGAGGTTTTACGGTGCTCGCAACTGCATAAGGTCATATATGAGCGCCAAGGGGTGGATGTCAACAGAGAAGTCCAAACAGGGAATCAGGATTACTCTGCTCACCTCGCTAGCCTCAACAGAACAAAGTCTGCTTCGACTATCAAGGACCCCAGAAATAGCAGTTCACAAGAGAGTGACGAACCTTTGAAAGAAGTAGAGGAAAATGACAATAGTAAGGGTGAGGAAAGAAAAAGCAGCAGTTCCCCCTACGTTGTTCTGGCACAGTATGAGCATTGATAAATCAGCCCTTTTACAATTCTACTGTGCAAAAGAACAATGTTAATTCCCCCCTTTGGGAATGGCCTAAAGACACTTCAGTCAGTAGCACCGCCCTGGGGGGGGGGGGGGGTATGTGTACTTAAAGTAAGAAGAATTTTACAACTGTAAGAACGCATGCAATAACTTTTATTTTTTCTTAAGAAAATGCAAATTATACATTGTATTACTACTTCAAGTATAACAAAATGATACAATTTCTTTAAATTCGGAAAACAAATTTCGCTTGGAATTTCACAACAAAAACTAATCTTGACTCCAGCATTTTGACAAATGTGAACGATTTTCAAGAATTCATTGAATGGTTCCGCAGGCCCCATAAAACTCTATGAAGGGCTGCAGTTTTCCCAACTTTGCAGTAGAACATGACTATGCACTATTTAATATATAATTTATGAAATTACAGTAGTATAACATAGATAGCTCAAATTCGCCGGGACCGGCCTCCGTAATTCGAGAGATCCGTTGTTCGAGGGATACATGAATGGTGTTTGGCATCGGCTGTGACAGAGAATCAAAGGAAGCAACAAAGATTGCTACAAGGGCCCTTTGATGTGTAAGTGCAGTAGAAATGAGTATGTAGTTGGTAGGCTATCGGTAGTCTGTCCATTTTTCATCCCTCCGCTGGTGCCAGCGATGAGCGCGATAGTGATGAGGAGCAGTAGCGGGGTAGACTGGAAGTGTTTGCTGTTGTTATGCTTTGTTTCTAGTTGAAGTTGAAGCCATGGTGAAATGAAAAATGAGGTGCTCTATGATGTGAGTGTGTGTGTTTGTGAGAGTGTGTGTGTGTGTGTGTGTGTGTGTGTGTGTGTGTATGTGTGTGTGTGTGTATGTGAGCATGTGAGTGCGCATGTGAGTGTGTATGTGTTTGTGTGTGTGTGGGTGTGTGTGTGGGAGAGTGTGTGTGTGGCTGTGTGTGTGGGAGTGTGTGTGTGTGTGAGAGCGCACACACGCGTAAGCGTGTCGAGCAGCGCGCTAAAAATAGCACAACTAGCTGCTTCTGTGGAGGGGGGAAGGTGGTATTTCATCAACCTTGCCTTTTTCCTTTTTTTCTTTTATTATCAATTTTCTTTTATCTCAAGTGCCCCTCAAAGGAAGTTTCTAATAGGCCTACCTTGTCCCAAACTAATATTGGTCTTTCTCCCAGCTTATGATTTTCTAAGGGCAAAATGTTGCTGGGCAACTGCTTGGGCTCAGGGCACAGAGGATGTTAAAGTTAGCTGCACATGACATAGTGACGTAGACTGTTGGTAACTGGCTTTTCCTAACTTATACACGGAAATGTTGAGATGGGTTGGAAAAGCTGAATGGCAAATAAATAAATTTCTTTTAATCGGAATCAGGGGTAGAGTGTCACAATCATATTTCTGTAAAATTAAAAAGGTTTTTTTAAGTTTAAAAACCTTAACGATTCCACCAAATTCATAAATATAAGCAACCTTTTCATTTCAGGGTTTTCTCCCGTATATTTACGCTTTCGTTCATTCTCATATGGTGTTTTCCCGACCCAGAAATCTGAACATGAAATTTCCTGCTTTTTCCCATTTTCTCAGTTGAGTGGGAACCATGCAAACATTATCGACTAATTGACAAGATTCGTCTTTAACAAATATATCACAACAGTTTCGGTGGACCTTTCACAGCCACAGCCCACAATAAGTTTGTTGATGGAGCTTACCTCAACATACGGTGAAGATAAAAATATGCTTTGCACAACATCTTCTGATCAGTGTAGGAACTAACAAAGTTCTTTACCATTTATGTTCCAGCTTCATGAATTTCTTTACATGTGACCTAATAACTTCTAACAACACACCGGTCAATATGTACACTTAGACTCTAAATATATTGCTGATTGTATCCATGACCTAAATACGAAAACAACTATCAGTTCTTACAACAAGTTGTCTTGATAACTGCTTGCAACACAGCTTTAAAAGCAGTACATGGTTTCTTTAAACATTGCTGACTGCATTCATAAACTGAAACTGAAACTGAAAGTAGGCAAACAATTTCCCAGCCAGTGACAGTTGTATTATTACATGGTATTGCTCAGAAACAAAACTGTGTATAAGAACTTTGAAGAGTAAAAGCTGCAACATTTATTTGCTGTTTGCTGTTATTTAATGTATGATAGCTAGATTTATTGTTGAGGTGAAAAAGTGAAAACTTTCAGTTTGTCGATATGAAGATACCAGGAGAAACTGATTTTGAGCTTGCATTTTACAATATCATATCACAAACTTTATGTTAGTTTCATTTCACTTTGTTTCACGATCTAGTTTGATTAATATTTTAGTCTATATGCATGTTATTTGATTTCTCTTCAACATTGTCATCTTGCTTAATCTACCGAACAGTCACACAGAACAGATGGTGTGTCATAAAAATAGAAAAACAGCACACTGGCGATGCCTCTATCTGGCCCGCAGACGACACAAGTATATTCTCGTATTTTTTTCCTTTTGTTTCGGTATCTTGAAGGATGAACAGCATGATGATTTGTATCACTTGAGAGTTACTAGTGAAGATTTAGGCAACATATCCCTTGGTACACTAAGACCCAGATAACTCAAAATCACAAACAGCTGAAAGAATATAGGCCCTATGCCATTCCCCAAAATAACCGTTATATTTTTTTCCCATAGGCAGCACTGTTTTCTCAAACACCTGCATGAATCTATCATCCTGCAGCTTATCTCAAAAAGCCTCATCAAATTTTTCCTTGCAGTAGTCTTGATTTCAAATCGCTGTCCATCACTCTATCATTTTATCTGTAACGCGGATACAGGGTACTTTTCAAGATGGAAGTGATTTATTTTTCCAACCATTATAACCGTCTCAGTAGCTTTCCTTGATTTTCTTCAATATATCTCTCATATTATTCTTTATCATGGTTTACTCGAATTACAGATGTCAAAAACATTTTGCCAACCCCCAACATGTTCGAGATAGCATTGCTGTACTTTAGTTGATAAAGACAAGGGCTTGGTCAGGCAATAATTTAAGATTCTAAAAGATAACCTTCACTTATCAAACACCTGGTAAAGGAGCTAAGAAACTTTGAAAAATTAATTCCAAAAATAAAGATATACTTTAACACGCTGTGCCCCACCCCTCCTGAAATTCAGAACAAAAAGTCTGTACCCAGTGCATGCTGTAAATCAGATTCATTAGTAAATTTGAGTCAGGGGACAGCCGGTTTTCCCTTCATGGAAGGAGTAAAAGCTGTCACTTTGGAACAATTTAACACAATCTGACTAAATTTGACTCTGAACTTCAAAATCAAATGCATTTGTTTTTCAAGGTTGCGAGTCAAATCACTTATATTGTTCTAAAATGGTAGCTTTTTCCCACCCATTAAGGAAAAATCTGGCAAACCCAGGATGAATCAAATAGATCTGTTCAGCAGTGTGCATGCAACATTACTCATCATTTTCTCCATCTTGGGTACTCTGTGGGAGAAGTGGTCGCCAGCCTATTATACCTCCGGAGAAATAACACAATCGGAAACAAAAAAAGTAGAGTAAAAAAGCTAGAGAGTATTTGGGGGG
>NW_004798213.1:5595-8674 GCF_000002075.1 Aplysia californica | reverse complement strand
TTTTAATACCTTCTTTATACAATGATGATGATGATGATGATGATGATGATGATGATGATGATGATGATGATGATGATGATGATGATGATGATGACGATGACGATGACGATGACGATGATGATGATGATGATGATGATGATGCACTTTGGTGTCCGTAGCTAATGCATTTTGGTTTCCGTAGCTAGTCTAGTAATTATAATTATATCATTTTTTTAAATGTTCGCGAAGAAGCCCGTAGAGGGCGAAACGTTGAACATATTATTATGAAATATTTTGGAAATCCTTCAAAAGTCTCAACCTTTTTTATTCTCTGTATACAAGATGATGATGATGATGATGATGATGATGATGATGATGATGATGATGATGATGACGATGATGATGACGATGATGATGATGATGATGATGATGATGATAGTGGTGGTGGTGGTATTATAAATGTATTTATAAGAGACAGAGTTTCCCCACATCGTGTGGACACGACAGTAAAACGCGACGTACGGATAGGGTTAAATGCCCCGTAAAGTAGAGATGTTAAGAAAGATAAAATTATCTTTCACCACAATCGAATCTGGTAGTATCGCCTTTTGCTCCTTCTTTCCTATCAAACATCTATCGTCCTTAGATCTATCTCCCCTTCTTCTTTTTTATGTTTGTTACTCTCTTGTAACACCTCTAATCTTCTGGCGCTCATATGACCTTATGCAGTTGCGAGTGCCGTAAAACCTCTACTAAAACTAAAGCCTTTTATTTTCCATGAAGTGCACATGCTCGTATTCGTTCTTTTAAAAACGTATTGCGGTTGGTTGGCATCTTGTGCTCTGGTGTCCTTGACTCCTTCTTTCCTGTCAATTATCTATCATCCTGGTCTCTCCTCCTTTCTTAACTTTTATTTAAACTCGATATTTCCATAATTTCTACCTTTTTTTTTTCCTCATTGGGTGGCTTTTCCCTCTGGCAACGCAGCCAGCTTTTTCGCTCAACTTCTGTTTTAGTTTCCGATTGTGTTTAAAATTTATGTGGAGTGAAGCCGGGACTACTTCTCCTGAGGTGACAAAAGTTTTCATTCCTCAAAAACTGCTCAATATATTTGGTAAATTGTCAAACAAAGCATCTCCCCCCTTTGCACTATGAGTCCTGGACTGGTGAAGATCTCTACTCTAGATATTATAATATGGTGATCAAGCGGGGCTACCACTTGATAAATTTACAATATGATATAAAGTCTCTGAAGTATTGAACAAACCTGATCTGGACCATGCTGGCTGAACTTAGTCTTGGCTATTGAACTCCCATTCTAAAACATTCTAGAAACAGAGTAGGCAAGAGAGTATTGTAATTGTACAATTTGTCGACAGAACAGACACGGGACGCATCGAAGTTCTAATGTGACGTGCCATAGGCCCTATATCCTTGTTCAGACTTGATCAGCACAACCACGATATATAAATTTTAAAATAACAACAAAAGGCATAATCTAGGAGGATAGATCTTAGAGCATATTTAGGAGGTTTCATAAATCTCAGTTCAAAAGATGACAACCCTACAGTCTACAGATGATCCACACTTACCTCGCCTGTGGTTGCCTTGCGAACTGTGGCTAGCCCACCCATAGTCCCACTCTTCTGGCCACAGTGGTAATTCATGAAGTTTCGCCGCTTTGATTTTGAGTGTTTTGTTTTCTATGACTATGACAAGTCGGACTTTGTATAATTTCATCTAGACTAAGGCACAGTGAGTTCTGTGGCAACTTGAGCAGGAAAATCAAAGCGACTCTCAACCACTAGGCCAAGACGCAGATCTAACAAGACCCACTTCGCTGGCACAGTTTCTAAGTCGGCTTTTTCCGAGAAAGTGCTGATTGATGACGCCTGATCCTAAAAATAGCTTTACAAGAAATGTCGGCATCGGCAGTTCGGCAGGCCAGGCCCAAGCCTCGTCTTGTTGTTATCGATCCAGCACCGGGCTCTCGCCCTTCTCAGTAATCTTGTAAACATTGGTCTTTGCTAGCAGACTGATTTCGCTGAATTATATTTTGATTCAAGAGAAAGTTCATCAACATAGTTTCAGTTTTAGTAAGAGTTTATTTATTTATTTATTAGAGGATTTACGGCACTCGCAACTGCATAAATAATTAAGGTCACATCATATGAGCGCCAAGGGGTGGATATCAACAAAGAAGTCTTAACAGGGGGTCAGGCCATAGAATTCTACACTTAGTGTAGAATTCTGTGGGTCAGGCTTACTCTTCTCACCTCTCTAGGCTAGCTTCTACTGCACAAAGTCTGTTTCGACTTTAAAGGAGGGGCCAGATTGGCTTCGACTATCAAAGGCACCCCCGGAAATAGCGGGGGGGTACGTGTGTGTGCTTCACCCTCAAAGTCAATATTCGGCTCAAAATTATGGAATTTGAGTTACAGGCATTTTTAGCTTCCTCAGTCTCTCCTACAACTATTTCATCGCAAAAGAACCCCCAAAAACCGTATTTTTTTTCCTATACTGGGCATGTTTGTCGCCGCCATTTCCTCATTAAGTCAATATTTTATTTTTCTTTATCGGCCGTTTTCTCAAACGCCACTTTTCTCTAGGCCCTATACTTTTTTGAATAACTCCACCGCTTTAAATCTAATCTTCTTGACATTTTCACAGAATGAAGAGAAGATGTAATACTAAACATTTGTATGTTGAATTTTTTTATGGAATAGATTTTTGTTGGTGGTGTCTGGAGTGTAGATTTTCACGTATTTTTTGTTAACTTAAATTGAATGCTACCTTAGGAAAAAATTCATAAAAAATTGTCTAATTCGTTTAGGAAAAAAACAACAACCAAATTTTTAGATCTAATGTTTGTTAACACGCATGCAAAAAAAAAAATCACTTTCCATGAGCGATAAGTGCGGTATTCATTACGTAACACAAGTCAACAAAATCCAATATGACCGTCGTATCCATGGAAACGAAACTTTTTTCTCAAATTTGATTGCGGATTTTTTAGACTCCTTACTATGCTTGTTATGTGTAAAATGTGGTAAAATTCGGTCCAGTAATAAGAGAGAACTTCTGGTGTACCCTCCCCCCC
>NW_004798213.1:4311-5293 GCF_000002075.1 Aplysia californica | reverse complement strand
CCGCCAACAGCAACCACCAATACATATCTTGAATCATTTGTTCTGACGAAAGTTCATCAATATTCAAAGTGCCTGTAATAATATTATAGTAATTATATATATATATGTACAAATATGTGTATATATATATATATAGCGAGGCTGGAATTAAGAGTCTACCAAAAGAGTTGAAGGGAGCGAACAACAGTCAAAACTGTTTCATTGCCACCCTGTTCACCCCTTTCGGGCCACAGTTTCAAGCAGTCACAAGCACTGATTATGTAAGCGAACTATTACACTGGTCGAGTCTATACCCACCTCACAGATTTGAGGGGAACTTCTTATTAATATCTATGGAAACAAGCAAAGCGTTGCATTTCGTCGGCAAGCTGTTATTAAAAAATGTACTAAAGACTAAACCTAGAAAGCTAAAATTAAGTTTACAGGAGACTGAGAGAAAGAGGGAAAAACTGTTTCATTTCTTTAACAATTAATTGCACCTACATAATAGTGTATTTTTTCTTGCTTTTTTCAACATTTACAAATTGAATTTCGACAAAATCTTGAGCACATATGTGTATCAACAGATACTGCAGTTATAATATAGGCCTATATATTTGTATTTTTTTTAAATTTTTTTTTTTTAATTTTGGGCTTTGATTAAGTACATTTTTTTAACGGCTCATGCTCGACGTGTTTCGAAAGGCCTATATATAGCTAGCTCTGAGCTGCCAAGATATTCGAGAGCTTTGTCTATAGGCAAACAAATACACACACCAATGAAACCAAACTTCTCCCATAGGTAGGACAATGTCCAATTTTGATGTAGGTCAAGATTTCTTGAAACCCCCAAAATATGGGTTAGCCCGTTTGTCCTTAAAAGCGACCAATTTCTTCCATGTGTGGTACAACGACTGTAGCTTGCTCGTACCTGAACTGATCGGTACACCCATGTCAACATAAAATACAAACAAACAAACAATAACACCACCACCATCACAAC
>NW_004798213.1:3407-3797 GCF_000002075.1 Aplysia californica | reverse complement strand
TAACTGTGGCACCAAAGGGGTGAACAGGGTATATGTGGCAATGAAACAGCTTTGACTGCAATGCACATGTTCCCTTCAACTCTATTGGTAGACTCTTCCAGCCTCACTGTTAACGGGGTGCCCACTACGGCTGGATCGGCCCGATCGCCCGACTCGATCGCCTGAAACTGAAAACAAACACGTTTGTTTATGAGGCGATCGAGTCGCGCGATCGGCCCGATCGGCCGATCTCAGCCGTAGTGGCACCCCGTATTACTTAATCAAAGCTTGCGACTGCTTATGGAGTGGCCCGAGAGGGGTGAGGAGGCTATTTCTGTGGCCGTGAAACCGTTTTGAATGTTAGGCATAGAGTCTACTGTTCATTGTTGATTACGAACGTCTTTTTACATT
>NW_004798213.1:2160-3219 GCF_000002075.1 Aplysia californica | reverse complement strand
TGTTTCGAAATTAGGAAGGGAAGCAGTGATTATTTGATTATATAGACGCTTCGCCCCTGACAACAACAACAACAACAACAACAACAACAACAACAACAACAACAACAACCAACAACCAACAACAACAACGAAAGAAAAAAAACCCCGGGAATTTTGACAGACTGAAGCACAATGCTCCTGTCCTGAAGAATTATAGCACAACTTGGATGATGGTAAATATAGGCCCTTTCTTTGAAACATGGAAACGTTTGTTCGCGCAGATCGACAAAGTTTAGATCACTCAGTAAGGCTCTTCAACCCTGCGCCTTATATTAGTGGGCAACTCATGCTGTGTTTGGAACGCCAGGTATAATTACATGTATAATGCATAAACACGGACTTGCTAGATAAATAATCATATTATCATAATACTGTATGCATCGATGGGTCGATGCCCCCCCCCCCAAAAAAAAAAAAAAAAAAAAAAAATTTAAAAAATGTTACCGTGGTGAAGTCAAGCGCTCGTTAAAATCGAAGAAACAGACATTTAAAAAATGAAATCTAATTTCTTATTATAGAATCAAAACCGTTTACCTCATGTCCATTTAAAAATACATTTTTGTTTTGATTTTATTGCATAACGTTGATCGAAGGGACAAAATGTAAATTTGCAGTTTCCAAAGACACTATAATACAGCTCTTTGGAAGTACAGTAATCAAACTATAGCGACCGTCTTGTTGTTGTTGTTAATTTTATCTCTAATACCAGGCGATCTCCACCCTCTTTAATCGCAAACATCTCGACTTGTAATTCAAGATAGACGTGTATTTCTTAACCTAATGCAAGGCAAATGATTAGGCTTTAAGATTGTACCGTACAAATAGCTTTATATTATATTATGCCCAAAAAAATTGACGAGCGCCTGATTCCACCGCGTCGTGACACAAATGGTATAATCAGTGGCGGCTCGTGGTTTGTACAGTTGACCGGCCGTCATTCACGTCGACTATTTCTCCCTCCTCCACCCCCTTCCTTAACAACTCACATACACACACACACACACTCTCTCTCTCTCTCTC
>NW_004798213.1:0-1514 GCF_000002075.1 Aplysia californica | reverse complement strand
GGGCAAAATTCAAAATTTCCTACCAACTGAAAATATTAGGTGTGTCCCGCGCGCTCATATGACCTTATGCAGTTGCGAGCGCCGTAAAACACTTTACAAAAACAAAAATCTCTCCTTACTTTATACCCCTACTTTCGCCATCCCCACCCCCTCCCCCACTCACACACACACCACTGTAAACATTGTAATATAATGTGAAACAGCTAAAATATGTGGTAGTGTCAAGAAACAATATTATTATAATTATTATGGTCTTTCGCCTTTCTTACGAAATCGGGTCACTGCGTCTTGCTTTGTCATCAGACATACTATAATGTCTGACTTATTCGTGTTCAAAAAGAATTTGAAATAAGCCCTGTACAAAAAATTTCCCGGGGGCCGTTTACAGGCATTTTACTACCGACCTAGGTCTACCGAGGAACGAGTGTGAATGCGTTACTCTTTTTTTTTTTTTTTTTTTTTTTTGGTAAGTGTTTTACTGCGCTCGCAACTGCATAAGGTCAGAGGAGCGCGCGGGACACATCAAACATTTTCAGTTGGCAGGAAGTTTTGAATTTATTTGCTCGGGTGGCGGCAAAAGCCTACTCTTCTCGATTTTGGACCACCAAGGGATCTTTAACGTGCACAACTTGCACACGGGACCTCCGTGATTTTCCACCCTTGTCCGAGAAGGCTGGGGTAGATCTTTCCTAGGCCTACCGGAAGATCACGGACGGGTATGAATGAAAGACAGCAGTAAAAAGGAGCCAATGAGTAGCAATAGAAAGGCTGCTGAAAGAGTCAGGAGCCCAGTGGAGAGGAAAGCAGACGACAGAATATTGCAAGAGAGAAGGAAAGAAGGTGAGAGAAGGAAAGACGGTGAAAGAAGAAAATTTTCGAGAAGAAAATGTTTCGGTTGCTACCCGTATTCGAACCCGAGACCTTTGAATGAGAGGCAAACTCCTTAACCTCTAGGCCACGAGAGCCCCCAATGCGTACTTAATGCAATTAATTCTGTGACGTGTATAGTTTCAGTAACTGACGGGACAAATGACGGCATTTTCTGTCACGTCAGTTACCGAAACCAGAGACCGAGCTGTGCCGAAACCATAGATGTACATGGCCGGAACTAAACACGTCGCAGAATTTGCATAAAGTCCTTTTTTGTCAGATGACTGCATTTAATATTATGATTCTTAATAGTATGTCTTTCAAATGGTCTGATCATTTAGAATTGAAATAAATTAATTAGCGATATTGAATTACAGTGTTATCATTGTTAGAAAATACAATATATATAGTCAAAATGTCCCGTCAGTTAGGCTACCGTAAAATAGCTCATTAGGACTGAACTCAAGCGCTGTCCAAGTTATCTCAAGTTACTTACCAACTCCGCGCGAGCGCTAGGCCTATGCATCGCGTGAGCAGTGCAGGCTTGATTACTATCCTGATCGTGAGAGTCGAGAGTGAGAGCCTCTTCGTGGAGGGGCCGCCACACACCTCTGGGTTTTTTTGGCAGTTGGCCTTCACCGACA
>NW_004798212.1:255784-256957 GCF_000002075.1 Aplysia californica | reverse complement strand
CCGCCCATCCCCCTTCCCCGTCTGTCCTCCCCCAACCTTTCACATCGCGTGTGCGAGTTCAAATAGCGTTGAGGAAAGCAGGATGAGTTGGGTCTACAGCGAGACGAGCTCGTCTCGGTCTAAAACGACGTACACTGCACGTGCAAACGACAGGAACGTACACAAAGCGAGTTTTGTTGACAATTTTACTTTTTCTAAACAGACCCGTATCCAAACAATATAAATCATTAGGAGGCAGCAGAAAGGAAAAGCAGGATCATGACTTAGTTTTAGTTTTAGTAGAAGTTTTACGGTGCTCGCAACTGCATAAGGTCATGAGTGCCAAAGGGTGGATGTCAACAAAGAAGTACATATAGGGAACTGGCTTACTCTGCTCACCTCTCTAGATTCAACAGCACAAAGTCTGCTTCGACTATCAAGGCACCCTGGAAATAGCGGGTCACAAGAGTGTGACAAACATGCAAAAAAAGTTGAGGAAAAATGACGATGTAAGGATTAGGAAAGAAAAAGCAGCAGTTCCCTGTTGCAGTTCAGGCACAGTTATGAGCATGACATCGATGAATCAGCCCATTTAGAATTCTACGGTGCATAAGAACAGTTTAATGTCCCCCCTTCGGGAATGGCCTACAAACACTTCAGTCAGTAGCACCACTCAAGTCTAAAAAGACGTACACTACACGTGCAAACGACAGGAACTTACACAAAGCGAGTTTTGTTTATAATTTGACTTCTAAACAGACCCGTATCCAAACAATATAAAGCATTAAGAGGCAGCAGAAAGGAAAAGCAGGATCATGACTTTAACAAAACCTAACAAACGCAGAACAAAACAAAACAAAAACAGATTGCTTGGACTAAAAGTTGGAACAAAGAACTCCCCCCAACCGCCCATAAAACGAGTTCACTTTGTTTACAGAAACGGGACATTTCGACAGCAGGTACATCATGTACTTAGAGCTCAGTCGAGAGAATGGGAGAAGTTCCATACTTGAAAACACACACAAACACTCTCTCTCTCTCTCTGTATATGTGTGTGCGTGTGTGTGTGTGTGTGTGTGTGTGTGTGTGTGTGAGAGAGAGAGAGAGAGAGAGAGAGAGAGAGAGAGAGAGAGAGAGAAAATAGAAAGAAAGACAGAGAGAGGGGGAAGAGAGGGGGAGAGACAGTGAGAGAAA
>NW_004798212.1:252035-253365 GCF_000002075.1 Aplysia californica | reverse complement strand
CCCTTTCAGCCAAACCCCCCTTCGTGCGTCATCATTCATCATCCTCGTTCAGTACAACAGTATACGGCGATATAATACGGGTGTACAGGCCAGTGTACGGTGGTGCTGGGCACAAAGGTTCCCGATTATTGAAAACTAGGAATCGTAGGAATCGACTCCGAACCTAGGCTTTCTCAGGTTACTTAGAAAGCCTAGCTCCGAACCCAATTACTTACTTTCTAATGATGTGACTTCTTCCGGCGGTTACCTGGTTGGCTCCGAACGTCTTCAGGATTTAGGATTATATCCTTGATTTCGGAAGACTACGAAGCATCAACTTTTTTAATCTTTCAAAAATAAATTCTAAAATAAAGAAGATGATTTTAATGATTAAAGTAAGTGGCAACCGTTGGTTTACGTAAAAAGGAGTCGGAACTTTTCTTCCGCAACATTAATCGTGAGAATCGGTTCCAGAATCGATTCTTCGCCCAGCACGGTTGTATCTTTCCGGCCTGTCGGGGGTCGCCCCATATCTCGCTCTATCTCCTGACCTCAACCTACCATCGTTTGCGCTTCTTTTTTTTTTTTGGTGGTGATGATGGACGAAGAACAGCGAGCTGCCGCTTATATAAGAGTCCTTCACTTATGCTTTTTGTTTGTTTAGGGTTTTTTAAAGGCATGTGCTTTTGTGTGTAAGTGTATAAGTGTATGTGCATGTGTGTGTGTGTGTGTGAGCGTGCGCGCGCGCGCGCGTGTGTGTGTGAGTGTTTGTGTGTGTGAGCGTGTGTGTGTGTGTGTGAGTGTAAGTGTGGGTGTATGTATTTTTAGTTTTAGTAAGTGTTTTACGGCACTCGCAACACAATAAGGTCATTTTTTTAAGTGCCGAAGATTAGAGGTGTTACAAGAGAGTAACAAACACAAAAAAAAGAAGGAGGGGAGATAAAGACGATAGATGTTTGAAAGGAAAGAATAAGCAAACCACACCAGAGCACCCGCGAACCACCCACGTGTGTATGTATGTGTGCCAGTGTGTGTGTATGTATGTGTGTGTGTGTAAATGTGTGCGTGTGTGAGTGCGTATGTATTTGTGTGAGTGTGTATGTGTGTGTGTGGGGGGGGGGGATCTATTTATGTTTCCATTTGTTTTCAGGTCGTATGCTGTGCCGGATCGTCTGCATAAGACGTTTGTTTGTTCGTTTGTTTGTGTTTGTTCTGATTACAGAGATGTATGTTAGTAGAAGTTAATCACACAGACCCAGCAACACACCGCCAGTCTACCAGCCTGTCTGTCTTTCGTAGATAGATAGATAGATAGATAGATAGATAGATAGATAGATAGATAGATAGATAG
>NW_004798212.1:250475-251679 GCF_000002075.1 Aplysia californica | reverse complement strand
GTCGCACTTCGCCCCATCACACCCCACCCTTACCCCTACCCCTTCCTACATCTCTCTCACTCCTCCCCCCATATCACCCCCACCCCACCACCACCACACACAGACAGACACAAACACATCTAGTGCAATAAAGGGCCACCTGTCACACACTGTCACACACACACAGCCCCAAGGCATGAGCGGAATGAGAAGAAGAAGAAGAAGGCCAGGAGCGGATGAAATAGGGAGACAAAAAAAAACAGCACTCGAGGCTGGGGCTGACTGCGTTGTTTTGAGATACGTTTTAATGAATTCGACGAACGAAGAACGAATTGATGTGACAATGAGAGAAACCGCTCGTTGTCATTTGTTTGTCTGTTTTTTGCTCAAGGGAAGTGAGTGACTTCACGTGCAACACAAATAGGTCATATAGGTGCAGAAGACTAGAAAGTAACGTACAAAGAAAAGGACGTTTTTTTTAGTAAGAGTTTTACGGCACTTGCAACACAATAAGGTCATATAAGTGCCGAGGTTTAGAGGCGTTACAAGAGAGTAACAAACATAAAAAAGAAGGAGGGGAGATAAAGACGATAGATGTTTGATAGGAAAGAAGAAAAAGAAGGGGAGGTGAGGTTGATAGGTGTTTGATAATTTAAAAAAGGAGCAGAGTGGTAAGATGGGACTGACAAACATAACGGAGAAAGTAAGTAGTGTTTTGAAACTGTGTGAAGTAAGCAAGCACATACGTAAATTCAGTTTTTTAGAGTTGAAGTCGGAGCAAAGTGAAGCACATCGACAACAAACGGCTATTAGGTACAAGGCAAAAGAAATACTGAAACAACAGAGGGGGATAAAAAGAAATTCAGCCTACCAGTTGTGTCCTCCATCAACCACCCGCTCTCGTCCCTCTCAAGTATTTGCATGGCAAAGAGCCATGGGCTGGATTGTTGTTTTTTTTTCCTTGTTATTTTGTTAGGAAATAAAACATACCACCTGGTCTAACATTGTTCGCATGTTTGTCGAGGCAAAAAGGCAAAATAACGCGGTGAGTGCCAATCGCTGTAAGCTCCAGTCTAGCGGACACCTGGCGCACTCAAACAATAAATGCTATGATTGATCCTCTTTGTTTTACGCCCTATCCACAACACAATTTCCATGATGTAAGAGACAGGCGTCACAGAAAAAACAACAACAAAACAAAATCCTAAAAATAGCAACCAGCCCC
>NW_004798212.1:248283-250375 GCF_000002075.1 Aplysia californica | reverse complement strand
CCCCCCTAAAAACAACAAACCTAAAAACTCACCCGCCCCCACCCACAACAAAAAAACAACAAAAAAAAAACCAAAACCAAAAACCGCAGCGACAATTGTAAAGTTAAAACAGGCCTAACAGAGAAGAGCACAGGAGCAGCAGTTTCTGCAGAGTGGGTTCGATCACCCGCTCGGGGGTGGGGGGTGGGGGGAGGGATTGTTCTCCGTTAGTTCAATTGATATCACGCTGGACTACTTAATTACCGGATGGCCTTGGTTCGAAAACAAGATTGGGCATTCTTGAACTCAGGGTCGTGTTGTGTGTTGTGGAGTTCCCAAGGCTCACAAAAACACAACCCATTGCACCTGGCTCAGTCTTATCGGAGACGAACGTTAGGTTTGGAGGTTCCGCCTCTTAATTAAACAACCTTATTGATAGTGTTGATATGGGCGTTAAACCCACACACTTACACTTTATACATAACCACAATTATTATCATTTTGCTTCTTTCAGTTTTAGAGTAAAGAGAGGCCTATCTCGGAACGACAACAGCTATTTGGCGTAGTAAATTAAAAGCAAAATAGACAGACGGAAGGAAACCATAGAGTAAGAAACCAAACAAGGACTTATCAACGGCGCTGATCAAACTGTATGCTCATTGGTTCCCAACAAACAGATCAGGACAACAATCACAGTCACATAGAAAAAAAAGTAAAAAAAGACCACACATGAGCGCCTATCAAATACGAGCAACCAGCCCATTCTAAGAAAAAATTTTAAATAATAAAAATTAAGGGGAAAAAAATACAAAATAAAGATTTGAACGATTTTTAAAAATATATTAAAAATACACGTAATCTGAAATTAAGAAATGGATGAATAACAAATGTACATAGCATACACATTAATCAAATAATAAATAAGATAAATAAAAAACATACAATATGTAAATCATACACTAACGGAAAACTACACTACGCTACATGAAAAACATTTTTTTGAAAGCAAGAACAATTACATTTCCGAGCCAACACAAATAATCTTTATATTACCTTTACTCAGCAATAATCCCCATACCGAATGTCCTCATCAATAATCCCCACAACGAATTAGCCGAGAGTAGGTTTTGTAGTATTTATAATCCTCTGTACAGCAACCAGCAGCAAGAACTCACTTCTGCTCCAGATAGTAGCTAGACTAGTAGTAGCTGCAGCTACCTCCCGACTGAACACGCACACGCGCGCGCACACAACACAACGCACAAATTTAACACATTGCGATGATGGCGCCGTAATCAAATTTATTAACACATTCTGATGACACAATAATCCATCCGACACACCATGCACGACACACGGGCCAAGCGCACTGACTGACTAACGCGACACCGCGACACTGTGTCTGTATATGTGTGTGCGTATGTTAGAGTGTATGAGTGCCACACAGAATGTAGATCGAAATCACTTCCTCCCGTCCGTCCGTCAGCGACCCCCCGCGCACACAACTGAGGCCTAACTACAACAAGATCTAGATATCTAGATCTACTACTCCTGTTCCGAAACTTGTCTCACCGATTTCCTTCCCCCCTTCTGCAAATACACCATGTGTAGATCTACATGTAGGCCTATCTATGTAAAAAAAATTGCACACCCACCACTTGTTGCCCTTGCCCACGCTCACATTTTATGTCCGCACACACAGACGGCCAGAATACTGCGAGCAATAGCAGCCAGCAGCTAGCGATTATATACAGCATACACCACAGAGTCTAGTGTACAGAGCAAGCAGCTTGCCAGCCAATACTGCTATCGGGGAACGGCGCTTCGTGGAAGAGAAGGGGGCGGAGGAGGAGGAGGTGGAGGAAGAGGTTTGGTGGGGGGGGGATGATGTAAAGACAAGAGAGTTTACAGTGACATCATAATGATAACAACAGCATCAACAACAACAACAATAATAATAATAGTAAAAATAATAACAATAATAATAACAATAGTAACAACAATAACAATAATTGTTAAAGTACATCGAAACACTAACAGTCATAACAATATAGAACAGGGAAGAAGTAGGACAGATAGACAGAAGGATACCAGAGAGAAAGACAGAGAAGCA
>NW_004798212.1:243313-244412 GCF_000002075.1 Aplysia californica | reverse complement strand
TCCCCCCCAGTAAGTAAAGCACCGGTGTAGTGACAGTGCCGACAAAACAGCCCCTGATGACAGGGCCAAGAAGCTAATGGTGCGAGGAACAGATTCCGCGCCCAGACACAATCACCACGGCCACTTCCTTCCTCACCGCGGAGGCAAATGAGGGGGCTAATGTGTGTGTTTTACGCTTATCGATACCATCACACTCTTTAAGATTTCTTTGATTTTCAAAAGTTTTAGTAAGGGTTGTTTGTTTTGTTTGGGTTTTTTTTTAGTGTTTTATGGCACTTACAACACAAAAAGGTCATATAAGTACCGAAGATTAGAGGTGTTACAAGAGAGTGAGAAAAGCACAAAAAAAAGAAGGAGGGGAGATAAGGATGACAGATGTTTGATAGAAAAGAAGGAGCAAACCATACCAGAGCACCCGCCAGCCACCCACAGCTAATGGTGCGACCAACAGATTCCGCGCCCAGACACAATCACCACGGACACTTCCTTCCTCACCGCGAAGGCAAATGAGGGAGCTAATGTGTGTGTTTTACGCTTATTGGTACTATCACACTCTTAGATATATTTTTTATTTTTAAAAAGTTTTAGTAAGAGTTTTACGGCACTTGCAACACAATACGGTCATCTAAATGCCCACGTACAGAAGCGTTACAAGAGAGTAACAAACACAAAAAGGGAGGGGAGATAAGTGAGATAAATGTTTGATGGGAAAGAAGTAGCAAACCACACCAGAGCATCCGCCGACCACCCACTTAGTAAAAGTTTTAAGGCACTTGCAACACAATAAGGTCACATAAGTGCCCAAAAATAGAAGCGTTTCAATAGAGTAACAAACGCAAAAAGGGAGGGGAGAAAAGGACGACAGATGTTTGATAGGAAAGAAGAAGCAAACCACACCAGAGCACCCGCTAACCACCCACATTCTTTATTTATTATTATTTCTTTTAGTTTTAGTAAGAGTTTTACAGCACTAGCAACACGAACGGGTCATGCAAATTCCGAAGATTTGAGAAGGTGTCACTAGAGAGTAACATGCAAATAAAATGAGGATGGTAGACGTTTGACTGGAGAAGGAGTGAGTGAGCCCCATCAGAACACC
>NW_004798212.1:197626-239200 GCF_000002075.1 Aplysia californica | reverse complement strand
ACACACACACAAGAACACACACACACACACACACACAGATCATGTCACTCACGTCTTGACCCACCACCTCCCACAGCACGGGCGCGGACAGCTCACCCCCGGCTTGCCCTGTGAACTTTTCACCCCTATTGATCCGCGCAGACCGCCATCTCTCTCAGACAGCAGCGACTACCGGTGCCTCGATTCTCTCTCACATTCCGCGGCTTCTTCAACAAGGACGGAGATTCTCTCACGTGCAAGACAAAGCCTCCGTTCAAACCACGCCATGGCTTCTCTGCCCCCCCCCCCAAAAAAAAAAACCCATTTAATTCTTATTTTTTAATGTTCGAATTTTTTAAAGTTTTAGTTAGTTTTAAGGCACTTGCAACACAATTAAGGTCATAGGGGCCGGAGATTAGAGGTATTGCCAGAGAGCAACATGCGAGGGAAAAAAAAGAAGACATACGACCGACTGATGTTTGAATTCGATAAGAAGAAGGAAGGAGCAAACCATATTAGAGCACACCTGCCCCCCGCCCTGAATATAAAAAAAAAAAGAAAAGAAAAGAAAAACCGCCTCTACGTGCATGGCATTCGAGGACTAAAACAGAGAGAGCAGCTTCAAAATGCATCGCTTTGTTAGGGTTAATCATCAATTTCAGCTCGCCAACTTGATAATTTTGGAATTCTACGCGAAAGGCATTCAACGATTAAAATAACGTGCGCAGTTTCACTAAATGTTTGGTTTGGGCAAAATGCCTTTCAGAACACCGTGGCGTTATTCTCGAGACAGGGCCTCCAATTTACAACGTCAGTCTCCTACATGAAAGATTAAGAGAGCGCACAGCTTTGTGTTTTTTGGTTTAGTTTTAATAGAGGTTTAACGGCGCTCGCAACTGCATAAGGTCATATGAGCGCCAGAAGATTAGAGGTGTTACAAGAGAGTAACAAACATAAAAAAGAAGAACGGGAGATAAAGACGATAGAATCAGATGTTTGATAGGAACGAAGAAACAAACCACACCAGAGCACCCGCCAACCACCCACGGATAGCTTTGAAAACGCTCCAAAGTGAAACAATTAAAGTTAAAGAATTCGTTTACAGGGATTCGGATCCTAGTAATCTGTTTCGTAGTCAAGCATGCTACCAACTGAGCTAAGAGTACACCCAAGGGATGGGACGAGGGCAGGGATTTAGTTTATGATAGCACTCCCCATTTCCAAATAAATTTCAATGCATACCAAGACCCTAATCAATAGGGATAAGCAGTCCCACACAATAGTTGTAGACTCTTCAACTTAATGCATGGCTAGCTCTCCCTGCCAGTCGATACAGCACACATAACATGTAAGCGTGAGTGTGTGTGTGTGTGTGTGTGTGTGTGTGTGTGTGTGTGTGTGTGTGTGTGTCTGTGTGTGTGCGTGCGCGCGCGCGCGTGTGTGTGTGTGTGTGTGCCCAGGGCTACATCTGTCTATGGCGCAGAGATTAAGTTTGAGCAAAGAGAATTGAGAGAATAAGCACATATCGACACAATAAAGATCGTTTAGTGCAGGGGATTAAGACGAACAGACAGACAAGAGAAGCACATCGACACAATACAGATGATTTAGTGCGGGGGATCAAGAGGGACAGAGGGAGAGACAGACAAGAGCCTAGAGAAGCACATCGACACAATAAAGATGATTTTGTGCGAGAGGACAAGTAAGATGGACATCTGTTTGTTGGTTCGAGTAAAAAAAAAAAAAAATCACATCGACACACAATAATGGTCATTTAGTGCTTCGAAAAGGTAAGACTGACAGACATAAACAACAGCGGGAAAGTAAAACAAAGTAGGATATACCAGTGGCGCCCCCCAACCACTCGAGTAAGACAGACAGAAAAAGAGGCAGACAGACAGACAGAAACAACAGAGGGGACGAAAGAGAAGTCAGGCCTACCAGTGGCGCCCTCAAACCACCTGAGTAAGACAGACAGACAGACATTAAGACAGACAGACAGACAAAAAACAACAGAGGGAAAAGGAAAAGAAAAAGAAAGTAGGACCTACCAGCGGCGCTCTCCAACCACCCTTTATCAGCGCACGCCTGTCTACTGTGTCACTGTCCACTGACAGACTCAACTAACCCCATTACACATTCTACATACCCCGTACTTTATCCACATTATCTCGGACAGACGGACGGAATGATCCATTTTCGTATATATATATATATATATATATATATATATATATATATATATATATATTGGGAGCGATTGCGATTATCTGCATTATTATCATTATCACTAAAATTATTATCTTTACGAGATCATCATCATCGTTATGATTATATTGGTCTTAGTTTTAGTAAAGGTTTTATGGCGCTTGCAACTGCATAAGGTCATACGAGCGCCAGAAGATTAGAGAGGTGTTACAAGAGAGAAACATAAAAAAGAAGATGGGGAGATACAGACGATAGATGTTTCATAGGAAAGAAGAAGCAAACCACACCAGAGCACCTATTGGTCTGTCTGTATAACCCCATAAACAAAGAGAAATAGAATGGCGTTGGGGGTGGGAGGAGAGAAAAATGGGGGAGGATGGAAGAGAGGGAGAGGGAGAGAGAAGGCATAGAGCAGAGAGAGAGAGAGAGAGAGAGAGAGAGAGAGAGAGAGAGAGAGAGAGAGAAAGTGAGTGAAAGAAAGAGAGAGAGCACGAAGAAGAGAGAGAAAGAAAGAACACACACAACATTATCACATCATTCCCAGAGTGGCAAAAGCCTCCGGCTCCGCCGCGACCGTCCCCCTGGTGCGAGCGCCATTAACCCCAGAGGTCAGAGTCAGAGGTCAGAGTTCACCCAGGACTCGCGGACATCAACGATGACGCATGGCGACCGTGAGCCGCTGGACGGGCTGAGACAGACAGACAGACAATTATTTGAGTCATGACGCAGTGGAATCAGGCGCTCGTCAATTTTTGGGCATGTGGAGTTATTGGTATCATCTTAAAGGTTGTTCAGTTGTCTTGCTATCGGGGGGGAAAATATCCATCTGATAGTCCGTGGAAACTGAAAACTTACATTATTAAAATTTGTGCTTTTTATCAACGTTTTTCAGTAAAATCCACCCAGAAATGCGTTCCTAATTTGATAACAATGGTGTTAAGCCAAAAAAACCCCCAAAGATTCGATAAAAATTGCCATTTTACTATTTTGACGAGCGCCTGACTTCACCACGTTGCCTCACATTTGGGTTTGCACGCGATGATTCTTCTATCAGTTATGTCGGGCCGTGTCATCCATTCCACAAAGAATATTCATAGACAAGAATAAAAAACAAACAAAAAGGGAAGACCATTCCAAAAAGAATATTCATTGACAAGAATAAAACAACAAAACAAAAAAAGGGAAGAAAGAAAAACAAACCTGCAGAGATTTCGACACCGGCCGAAGGTAGAGGAACTTAAGTCGAACCTACGAGTTTCGAACACACACACACACACACACACGCACACACACATACACACACGCACACACACACACACACACACACACACAAAGCTTGGCGTACACACCACACTCTAGGAATTCTTGGGACCCAGCATGGGAACTTCTTTGATTAACATACATATATGCGAGCACGCGACTGGGTGCCACTAAAACGCACGGGATTGTGTTGTGTATATATGCGTGCTCTGGTGAATGGATTTGAACCTAGACGGTATATATTTATGATCGCCTAGATTTGAACCAGTAGTGAGAGAGAGAGTGTGTGTGTGCGTGTGTGTGAGAGAAAGAGAGAGATAGAGAGTGAGACAGAGAGACATAGATAGAAAGATAGAGAGAGAGAGAGAGAGAGAGGGAGAGAGAGAGAGAGAGAGAGAGAGAGAGAGAGAGAGAGAGAGAGAGAGAATGAGCTTGATGCGAGCAGTAAACAAAAAAGCTAAACAAAACAACAACAAAACTCGAGTTGGCCACTTCAGTTATAAGCGGTAACATACAATGATACATCGTAGTGGTACTCCCGATTAAAGTTTTATGGAAGAATTCGCAATACCAGCCACCCCTGCAGCCAGGAAGTAAAAAATGCTACAATAATATAAGAAACACTAGATTCTAAAAAATGGTATTATCTTTTTTTTTAAAATTCATTCGTCCTTTTGTTGTAAGTTTTACAGCACTTGCAATACACATAGCTCACATAAGTCCAGGTCGGGCAGGGGCTGGGTTACAAACCACCACAAGAGCACTTTTATAAGGTTGTTTGGAAAAAAAAAAAAAAAAAAAAACCAGAAGCACATTCACGCAATAAAGATTATTCATTGCACAGAAAAAGCAAGACAAGAAATAAAGACAGAAACAACAAGTTTAGGGGAAATAAAAGAAATAGGATCTACCAGTACCGCTCTCAAACGAGCCACTAGTGGGTGGTTGGCGGGTGCTCTGGTGTGGTTTGCTCCTTCTTTTCTCTATCAAACATCTATCGTCCTGATCTCTCCTCCTTCTTTTTTATGTTTGTTATTCACTTGTAACACCTCTAATATTCAGCACTTATATGACCTTAGTGCGTTGCAAGTGCCGTAAAATTTTTACTAAACTAAAAACAACGAGCCACTAGCACAAGAGAACCGGAGAGTTTAAACTTAAAAACTTTAAGATGATATCAATAACTCCACATGCCCCAAAAATTGACGAGCTTATTTGTTTGATTGAATGAAAAAAAACAACAAGCCCATCCACACAACAAAGATCATTCAAAGCGCAGAAAGAGCAAGAAGAAAGAAAGACAAAAACAACAATTTTAGGGGAAATAAAAGAAATAGGATCTTCCAGTAGTGCCCTCCGACAACCCACTAGCACAAGAGAACCGGAGAGTTTAAACTTAAAAACTGAGCACCCATTCAACTTAGTTCAAGAGGAAGTACAACTTGCCCAAAATGACAAGGGCAAGAACCAGGACCTCAAAGACCGACAAAACTGCACCGGGGCGTCTTATCTCCAAATGTCAACAAAAGAAGAGGTGGATTACAAATACAGGGAACAAGGAACTGTTTAATATGAAGGCCTCTTAACTTAATGTCTCTTCTGCATGTGTCACATTTTTATTTCTTTTCATCATTCTCCGTTTTCCGCTGAATAATAATTGTATATGCACTTTATCACGTCCACAACAAGTGAAGAGTTGCCAGCTTTGGCTTTATCTCACTAGAGGTACATATGCAAACAAGAAGCACAGCTGCCAACTTTTCCACACACACACACAAAAAAAAAAAAAAAAAAAATAGAGACCACCCCCGCAGCGAGTCAAGATGGTGGGCATTGGCAAAGTAAACACCTCCAAACCTTTAACACTTTTCTGCATTCAATAAATTCAAGCTATTCAAATCAGACCTGCAACAATAATATGAAAAAAGTTTAGCAAAAATCCCTATGTACTGACACAACCCAATGGGTTTTCTGCTTTCATTTTCATGATTATAAAATAATGATTATTCGCAAATCCAGTGACGAAAGTTCATAATTTTTCTTTAGTATCTGTGGGTCTGTCAGGAAAATACTTAATTGGAAACAGAAAATTTATATTTTCCATTACAAACAGATTCCGTACTCATTCCCTCAAAAATGTATTTAAATAACCGTATACCGTACAAAGTTTTGTTTTGATTATAAAATACTTTTCTGATCAAAACAACTGGCTGTGGAGAAATTTAATTAGCAGAACCAGTTGCACATTGAATTATTATGGTAACCAACGTAAGCTCGCATGGTGCAACAAATGTGACTAAAATAGGATCATCATCATAACTTTTCAGCCCGGGTACTAGGTGGGGTCACAATGGACAGAAAATGTCCTCACAACTTGCTGTCAGACAGCTCGCTCCATCAGACAACTTGTGAGGGACTCATGTACGCAAACACCCCCTTGACAAAATTCCATGAAGATATTAAAAATCTCTCTAGGAACACTTCACAACAGAAATGCTGACAAGATGAAGGAGCAGAACATACCACCAATACCAGAATTCCCCCCTCCCCCCTCTCCAACCAATTATTTAGGCTGCTACAAAAGAGCTTAGACTTGAAAGTAAGAGCTCTGAAATTAAAGCAGGTCTTGGAGAGGAGACAAACATATCACAGCAACTGTCTGATTATTCGATACTGTCAAAAGTCATACAAAGTAAAAAGAGGAACTTAATCGCATTTCACTGAGGTATTTTGCACAAGTGTATGCATGCTCACAGACACAAATGCTTAACGGGCATATGAGTTTTCAGAAATGGTGAGAACGTGAGTCTGTCTCGGCATGTATACTTTTGCTTCATGACATTGATGTGAGCCAACACACCAGTCAGTGGGTGTGTAGGCAAGGAGACAAGCACACACACACACAAAAAAAGTTGAGAGAATAATTAATGGGGAACCCATAAAAAGATGAGATTGTTTGTATCGTGTGTACACAGTGCATGCACACAAACAAGTGTATAGTATCCATTTTGAAGTGTGCAGATACGTTCAACCAAGAGTAAAAAGATAAAAGAGAGGTAACCAGGGCAACCGAAATTCATATATATATATCATGTAAAAATACTTACTAGCATCAATACCATCCAAACAATATTGGAAGTGGACAAGTAATTGAGAGCTTATTTCACAACTCATCAGCACCACAGCTAACAGTGGAAAATTCCTTTCTAAGACCCCTTCTGTTTAAAAAATCGATTTCAACTGCAGCAATAATTATAAGTACAGACCCTAAACCATAACATTCCACACCATTTCAGCTCCAGAAGTATTTAGGGTCTATTATACCACATGTGGGGCCCACATATGCACAAAAAAAATTTCAAAATATCCCAGCAACCAAAGCTACAGCAAAGGAATTTTTCTTATTAAATTTAAGAGACTTTAATTTACGACACCCGCAAAAATCACATAAATGTCCCCCTTCTGGAGTTAAAAAAAATACAACTGAGTTTCTTCCCGTACATTTATCATATTCCCACACATTATAAATTAAATAACAGTTTATGGTTTTTTAAAAAGGGAGTGGTAAGAAAAACATTCAATATTCTTTAACTAAAAAATACTATATACACAATGAACCATAATGAGATAATTAGTGGTTAGAATTCCGAATTTCATAGACCGAATCAGTTTTCTTGTCAATAAAGACATTTTTAAAGCATATAGACAAATCAAAAATGAAAAATATAACTATCCAGTCAGTAGACTGTTATAGATAGTTGAAAGCTCATAAACAAGGCTTAACCCCCTAAAACAGGTAACATCAATCATGTTCAGAAACAAGGTTGTGAAACGATTAAGACAAGAGTAATAGCTTTTTATGAGAATAATATTTGTCATGGAACATCAACAACTTTTTCTCTTAAAAAAAAAAAAGACATGGCTTGTGAATATTTTTTCTATTCCCTAAGGCTGGTTTAATTATAAGACCTAAAAAAATCAGTTGCCACCTGAAACTTTGTCTCTGAGTCCCTATAAAAAAGTGAAAACAAAAAATATTATTTACAATGAGACAATATTAGATTATAAAATATGTCATCATCATAGAAAGATAGTGAAAAGTTCAATATTTGAACATGAACTACACTCACAAAACAATGCCGATATGGACAAAAATCAAGGGAAGAGAAGGATTTTATAGTTTTTGCTTTCTTTTGTCTCTCCTACCTGGATGTAGAAATTTGGAGGAAGACAGGATGATCATAATCAAAATCCATTTAATGATTGTACGCAACAGCAAAAGTTGGGTCTAGAGGACGAATGGGAAAGTGGACAGGTGAATAATAGACCAAGTTCAAAGGCAATTTAAGGCTGCTGGGTAGACCATCCCAATCATCCCCACCTCAGTTATCTAGGCTATCGATCTGATCTAGACTGTGGACAAGACCATGCCATATATTGTCCGCCATAGTAGTATTAGTAGAATCATAGTCATTCGATCAGCTGGCTCTAGACCTCTAGGGCGAGGGCAGGGTGCTCTACATGATTGTAGCAGAGCCAGTCAGGTGAACAGTACAAAAGGGCAATTGTTTACTTTCTCGCGTTTAATTCCGGCCGGACCCAGATCTAGATCTCTACTCTAGATGTAGACGAAAATCTATCATGCATAACCAACTGGATATTCAAAACTTTGCGCTGGAGTTAAGAATACGTAATGTACTAAACCACGGCAATTTCATCATTTGTGTAGTGTATCTTAGGCCCTCTGTACTGATTTTGATGGCCATTGAGTAATATTCTCAACAGAAGCGTATTCTCAAAGAGTTCAGAGTAGTCGCTCGTTACGGAAATCCTCCCCCAGAATTAAACGCGAGAAAGTAAACAATTACCCAGTAAATGAATGAAGAATGAAGAAGGATAAAAAAAGACACCTAGCCCTAGCCTAGGGGGAGGGTGAGGGAGTGCCACTGAGCTACTAGATCTAGATCTAGATGCAGAAGATTCTCCTTTAAAACTAGGATTAGATCTCTAGATCTAGAGATATTACAGAAAGCAGAGGTAGCCTATCGAGGTCAGACATGATGCATGATGATGATGGCCTCCTCCAAGACGAAGACGAGGTTAGATTAGAAGACTCCATAGCTTCGACTTTGCTTCGATCATTCTCTCGAGGCAGAGGAGGCGATTTTGTAGTTTCGTTCGTTAAGTCAAGAGTAGGGGGGTTTCAGGGGGGCACCCCCTGAATTTTATCCTAATTTGATGTTTTACAGTTAGGTTCACCTTGCATCCCTACTCTTTGTGTAGCCTATTTCAAATAGTATTTTGTCATCAAGACTTCTGGGCACTACTTGGATATGGTGGTCCCGACTTTTGTGACAGGGAAATTCTAGAATCTAGTTTTGACCCCAATGACGATTACTTCTGGTTCTAAGTCTACTAAACGATTACTTTTCGATTTGCGTGCCGATATGGAGAGATAGCCTTTCAAACCTTATTGCAAAACATCAAATCGTGGTCAAATTCATGGGGGAATGCCCCCCTGAAACACCCCTTGTTTTGTTTTTTAAAGTCAGGGGGGCAACCCCCCGGGCCTTGTGAAAAACAAGTGAAATTTTACAGCCCATTTTGCAGGCTGGATTTAGATCTAGATCTAGGCTACTGATAAAACATACAACATTGATACCGACTATTTAAATCAGTATCGATATTTCAGTAGATCTAGGCCTACACAAGTCGGGACCACCATATCCAAGTAGTGCCGACTTCTGGATGTAGGTTTGTAGGCTAAGCTAAACAAATGGATCTTGGACTTTAACGAACGGAACTAATCTAGATCTAGATCTAGATTTAGATCCAGAAATCTAGATCTAGAGATCTAGAATCTAGATCTATACAAGAAGTCAAGATCACCGCAGAGGAATCTAGACGGTAGAATAGAGTCTACATTCTAGAACCTAGATTTCTAGAATATTTAGACTAGATCTCTAGAATCTAGATCTAGATATCTAGATCTAGATCTAGATCTAGATATTTAGATCTAGATATTAGATCTAGATCTAGATCTAGATCTAGTCTAGATCTAGTCTAGATCTATATCTAGATCTAGACTAGATTATCTAATATCTAGATCTAGATCTAGATCTAATGAATCTAGATAGAGGCCTAGCCTAGATGCTTTACAACGCTGCACCATCTGTAGTATAATCAAAGCATCCAGTTAACTCGAGGGAGGCAAAATAGTAAACAACAAGCACTTGTTGCCCACTAAGAAAAAGATAGTGAACAGGAACTGGTCTGATAAGAGGGAAGTGGGGGGTGCCTCGCATGCAACAGAACACTCAAGAACAGTGAAAAAATGGTCAAGAAAAGAGGGGATTTGCTCCCCTGGCTTCCAGGCAAGAAACCAAAATAAAAGCGTGTACTGTTAATACTTTGAGAAGAGCAAAGGTATTACAATGAAAATAAAAAAGGCACTCACCTGTGAGAACAAGAGATCCCTTCTTGGTCAACATGTTGGAATAAAGCAATGTAAACAAGTTTTCTCGATGCAAATAGGAAGTACTCAGAAATATGGCGACAATCTCGGCCAAACCTTCGTTGACCCGCGAGACTGCTCTTGCTCGTCGAAGAGATCCGTCCTTTTATCTTTTCGCACAGGTTGAAATTTCTTTCGTTTTCAATCTTTGTCATTTTCCCCTTTGTGCACGTACATGTACTGTGAAAGCTGTTCGGGAATAACCCCTGATAACCATACTATCCACACAAAAAACAAACCCGTGGTTCCAGGGTCAATAATTGGCAAAAAAAAACAAACGAAATTGCATAGAATCTAGCCTAGATCTAGATTTTTCTAGATCTAGATCTAGATCTAGATCTCTACATACAACAACATTTTTGTTGGTAACAGCTAGCGCAGAGTTGACCCAAGGCCTTATATCATTGGATCAACTTAGCTCGGTTACCTACAAAGATTTTGCGTTTTTCAAATTTTAAAAATCTACTTCGTAATCCGGCATAAAGGCTTTTATGGGAACTTTATTACTTGGATTACAGCAACCCAAACGTAACATTGCAAGATAATGCATCTTTAAAAAAATAAAAGATTCTATTCCTATTATGAGTTTTACAGTTCTTCTTCCTTTGGGTCTGGTGAATAGTTTGATAGCATATTGATGTTTACACAATGCTTCAAACATGGATCTTAGATCTAGATGATTAATGTACCGACCTATTTTATACAATGTACGAACACCACAGTGGAAAAACAAAAACAAAAAAACCCAATAAATAGGCCTATCAAAAACCCATTGATGCGGGAAAGGGGGCGGAGGGCCTGATTTACAGCATGCTTTAAATGACATTCAGTTTAATTAGTACGAAAAAAAAAAGCTTATTCTTTATTTTTCAGTTTAGAGTTTGAATCTAGTTTTATTGTTTTCGGCCGTAAATCTTGTTTACAGAAATGAACGGCCAAGGCCTAGGCCTAGTTTTTAGGTGCCTACAACTCTACGCATGCGCAAACTTCTTTGGATCGCCATTTTGTTTACAACGACTTCGAGGTTTGTGACTCGTTTTCATCCTCCAAAGTCTCATTGTGACCCCTTTTGCTATTCACCGAACATCTACTTTCGTTTTCATCCAGAGTTGACAAGTTCTGAACATTTGAAGACCAAAAGCATCATAAAATCATATGCGTTATATTATTTTCACTATGAACATTTGGCAGAGGAACCGGTCAGTGGGGCATGAAATGGGTCATTCCATTCTACTCCATTGACTCATTATGTCCTGTGCTGTTTTTCTCTTTGCCGACTTCGCCTAGGCCCCCTAGCAGAAGCAGTTCGCAGCCTATCATCTTATCCCTCTCCCAACCGTCCTCTTTTTCATCCTCTTTTGCTTGTGCTCAAGATGAAGAAGAGATTGATTGATTTCAGATGTTACGACTTGTCATTTCACTTCGAATACAAATCGGGGTGGGTGGGGGTTACCTAGTCCTAGCAGCAGCTAGTCGTGCCCCTAGGCCTACCCCTTTCTTTTCTTTTCTTTTTTTAATTCAACTTAGAAATCTAGATTCTAGATATCTAGATCTAGATCTAGTTACCTGATCTCATACTCGTCTCCTGTTTGTAAACAAGTTTGGGTGCTTAGGCTTAATTTTCAATGATTTGAAAGCATTTGCCATTGATGTCTCGCCTTCTGATAGTCTAGAGTAGTAGTAGTAGTCTAGAGTTTGACTTGAGGCAGTCTAAAATTTGAGATTTGATCAAGCCCATTTTGGTCCATCTTTTCTTTAGACTTAAACTTAAAACTAAAAATAAATAAGACTGCATTTGTAGAATAGATCTCTTGTCTTTCCGGATGGACAAATTTTCTTACATTTTAAAAAATCTGATGAATGTTTGTCATTATAACTCTAGATCTACTTGTTCTTAGAATCTCTTCTTTTAATAGTCTTCAATCTAGCCTATTCAAGCCTATTGCATGCAAAGCAAGCATTCACTTTCATTACATTTCCTGTGTACTTAAATAATTAATGATTAGTGCACATAGTATAGCAATATCATATCCATGCTCTCTCTTAACAACCATTATTACCCCAGTAGACCCTGGAACGCACTTCATTTTCAGCTTTCTGGGAAGCACTCTATACACACTGCAAGCTGTAGCTTTCATGCGGTCAAACACTTTTCTAAGTCGTAAAAGTGAGCTAGGAAAATTTGTGTAAGGTGCCTTTCCCATGGACACCACATGTGACCCCTGACGAGATTTGCATCAGAAAGTGTTTTTAAATTCTGTGCCATGTTTCTATCTTGCATGCCCCACTGCAAATTTTCCCCACACACTGGTGACTTTTAATTTAAATTTTATATTGAAGAGTAAGCCAATAACACATGATCCTATATTTATGAACGTAATATACCTTTTATATTTTATCCGAAGACTGCATCTCACTACTTGGACACAAAACATAAAAATCTCCACCTGACCTGGTGTACAACATGTAAAGATTAGAGTCCAGGCAGGGATCAGAATCATTTTTACACTTTTGAAAAGTTTTTCTCACAACACCAATAGGCCTACTTGGAATTTGTACCCAATTTGCAATTTCTACTTCTGCATTATAATAATCATATATATATATATATATATGTATCTCTCTTGCCTTTTTGTAAACTGCATCAGTGCACGGTTATAAATTACTTTTCAGTTTAGGTCTGTGCCAACCAATACTTTCCTAAACCAAATTTGTTGCTTTTTTAAAAACAGTGTCAGGGACATAAGGCAAGGTTACAGTGGGGACGATGACAAAGGATGGGGACCCGGGTCGAGAAGTGGCCAACCTAACAGCCTCAGCAGATGGGACAGTCCTCATGGGGATTCCCCTCATCCCAGGACTTGACGTTGTGGCGTCTGGCGATGGCTCGCACATGGAGTGCAGCATCAAGACGGAAGAGGACGATGACCTCGGCATCGGCAGAGGGGCAGAAGATGAGGAGACTGACGTCAGCCAAATGCTGTCTGTCGTCAGTTCTGGAGGAAGTATGTCATGCACCTTGAACTAGGTTGTGTAGATTGATCTGTTATAGTGATATGATATCAAATATATTGCTGTTACATTATCGCTATTTTAATGTGTATTCTCCTTTACTTTCAAACATCTGCAAGTAATGTCACAATCATTATATTCCTCAATTGAAAAATATGTTTCTACTGCATTATTTCAAATATATTGCTGCTGCAATATTATCAAATATCATTTGTTTCATTGTTTTTTATATTCTGATCAATTGAGAAGAGAGGTAAAACATTTCTTTAAAAATCTCTCTTTTCCAGACTTGATCCGAGCTAACCATGCGACGTTGCAGTCTCTGTTATCAACCCCAATATCGGGCACCCAGGTGTTTGCTCAGCAAGATGGTATACAGGTCATCACTTTGCCGACGGCGACAGACGTCGTGGGCCTCGGTGGGGAGAACAGCAGTCGACTCGTTCAGGTGTTTCCAAGTAATGAAGACCTGACCAGCCTTGGTGTTGGAGCTAAATACATCGGACTCATAGCGATTCCAAACACAGGCCTTGTCGCTCAGACTAAAACAGATATGGGTGGTACGTTCTGTGATGCAGAGATGTCGCGTGTTCCTTTGTCGTTTTTCGAAAAGATTTGTGGTGAAAAGCAGAAACAATTGTGATGGATTTTGTACCTTGATCGAAGCAGAAATTGTTTGTATTATCAGTGGGTTAAAAGTTTTGTGTGTTCCTTTGATGGAAGACAGTGAACATTCAGCTGTGAATCTAAAATGCCAGAAATGGACTTGAAAATGAAATTATGTAACAATAGAGGATACATTATAGGGTTTCTTCAATTTTCTCAAGAACTGTGAAAAGTGCATGTCATTGCTCATCAGATGATTGGTCTGTTTTTTCTATTAAGTAAACATGCTTGAAACTTTGATTTTATAGCTCTAACTTATAAAGCAATGTCTTTCATTGTTATTCTGCTGATGAATTAAAAATTGTACAAGCACTTTGTCAGTAATTTAAGACAATTTGGACAGATTTTCTACTCCAGTTTTCAATGAGTAGTTGTAATTTCATTGACTTATATTTTCCTTGCCCATGCCTTTTTTTTTTACCCAGGCCTCTCCGGTTTAGAAATGGTTCAAGGCACTGAAACTGCTGAGCTGAATGCGGCTGCTGCGGCAGAGAGTATGGCGGCCATCTTGATGCCTCCGCCAGCCACTGTGCCAGAGCTACCCCCAGGATGTCCCCAGTGGGCAACCCGACTGAAGAAATGTGAGGTGAGGGAGACTGCCAGGAACTGACCACTAATTCTTTTGTGTTCACTCTGCCCCTTGAATGCCTGATATGGCGGACCACTAATGCTTAACCACACCGATGTTTTTCCTAGCAAGTAATTATTGCATGATGTTTACTTTGGTTATATAAGTATTTTAAAAAGTTATTGTTTTATTTTGTACAGTTATCTCCCTTCCTTTGAGATTAGAGGAACTGTGCTGGCTCTAAACTCGAGGGCCAGATGGTTTTTCAGTTTCATACTCATGTGCTCAAGGGGCAAAGGGTTAATGCCTTTCACTGGGTCATTGTTGTTATTGTATCTGAGCAGCCCATGATTGTTCTCTTCAGCCCAAATCTGTATTTTCAGGGATTTGCGGGAGTAGTGATAGATTCCTAAATTGTAAATGCTTTACACCCTCATGGCCATGATGTAGATCTTTTCGAAGGCTGCATAGGTCATGGCATTTTTTTGTATTTGAAGCAACGTTAATTTTTTATGCACAAGTAGAGCTGGGAACAAGTTGAATGTATTGATGAATTCCAAGTCAAAGTAGGCCTATGTAACTGTTTTGTTTAAATTGACAATGTTTTCGCAAAATCCTCAGAAAATCGGGGACTCGTACCGTGGATACGTGGAAAATGAAATTGACCTGGACTTGATATTAACCCTTCACAAACAGCAGACCAACAGCTTCTGGGGCACTCGGCAGTCGCCCAGCCCGGCGAAAGCGTCCATCAGACTCATGTGGAAGTCACAATATGTTCCCTTCGATGGCATTCCCTTTATCAATGCTGGTAAGGACAGGACATGGGTTGTAGTATCAGAGTTATTGTAGCAAGAGGAAATTCACATATATACACAGATTTCAAAATAAGGTCATGCTTCTTGTGCCTTTAGTACTACATTTGTCATTTTTTGTGCCTTTAGTGTCATATTTCTTCCTATGTTGTGTCACAATTTGATGCTGTCATAAAAGAGAAATAAGCTCTATAGTAGTATAGTAAGATGTTCTAAGTATTTATGAAATGTCGTTTGTAAACTTTTGTGGTTGTCACATATGACATTTGTATCGTGGAAAACTGATGTGTATTTTGTTTTCATGTCCTTCAGGAAGTCGAGCAGTGGTGATGGAGTGCCAGTACGGTCCTCGGAGGAAAGGGACGTTTGGGAAAAGAGGCGGCACCACCAATAGCAATGCTGTAGAGTTCAAACAGACGTGTCCAGCCAGGTCGGTTTTCTCATGTTGTGGTAAATGTTACAGTTCTTTTGTGTCTGTGTGTGTGTGTGTTTGTTCTTGTGTGTTTACGTGTATTGTATATTATGTGTATCGTGATGCTTCTCAGGGTGTGGGGAATCAATTTTATTGTTATCGTGTCTGTTTAGATAGTAATAAGCAATAAACTGTAGAGTGTGGATATGTGGTATATAAATGCAATTATTGTGATGATTATTTATCCTAAGTCTCCTTTCAAGAAGAGATTATGGGTTATGTAAATTCCTGTTTTCTATTGCTGTTATTTGTATTATTGTTATTGCTAATATTATTGTTATTGATTTTATTATTGTTATATATATCATTATTTTCCTCTCTTTACTGTGTCAGGATATACATCAAAAAGGTGCGCAAGTTTCCAGCATATGCGGTCGATCTCACGATGGATAAAAAGAGCATCCGTTTAGCAATGGACAAAGCTTTCCTTGAACTTCGAGAACAAGGTCTTGACAGCTGGGGAGAGGAAAGGTCAGTGGTGAACAAAGAGCTAGTGACTCTGGTGTTTAGGTTTGTTTACCTGTACAACACCTGCTTCTCAAATGTCGAGAAACTGCAGGATTTCCAATGTCCACTTTTTCCTCCCATCCCTTACCACAGACAATACCCTTTGTATATACTGCAGCAGAGACCAAATGTGGAAGACTGCCACATTTTTTAACATGGCACTGAGTCAAAAGGCACATGCTCAAAGTCTAATAGATTAACAACAATAACATTTGTTTGCATGATGAATATTGCTGCTGTCGCAAGAAAATATTTATTTGTCCCTGCTTCACTGGGTGAGCAATTACAGTAACTCTTTCTTCGTATATTTTAATATATATTGACAGGTAGATTCATACATATAAAGCTGATGTGCTTTGACTGATGGGTGCTATGGAAATTTATTTGACAAGAATACATTATTTTTAATGTGGGCCATGGGCAAATTTATATATTTATATGAAAACTGATTGTGATCAGTTAAAAAGAAAAATAGGCCATAGAATGTACTTTCACATAATTTATTTTGATCACTCAGAACTGATAAAGAAGTCAATCGGACTCTTTTGGAAGTTACAACATGTTCCCTTTGATAGATAGCATTCCCTTTTGCAATATTGGTATGAACATCTTTCTCTTTTCAGGTATTACGTACAGTTGCCCACGGATAAAGCTCACGATTATCACGAGGAATCGCCCAATGCCTTGAAGCAGGAGACAGTGGTCAGTCCCCCGGTGATAGATGAGCAGACGCCTCCGGTCGTGGAAGGTCTAACAGATACACGCATCCACCCTGCCGTGCTGGAGAAGATTCGGCAGATGGTTGCGGCGGGGGAGACAAAGCTCTACACCATACGCAAGCAGTTGAGGTGAGTTAGTAGTTCTCCTGGACAGAAATAGAGAGTGTGATTTACTGTGATGGCGGCTTGAATGATGATGGTGTTTTGTATTCATAAAATTTAAATGCTCCTGGATGTTAGTTACTGGACCATTATTGATATTATGTTGATTTGTTACTGTCATTGTCTGTTGCGTATTGTGATGTGGGTGATTGGAGAAAGCTTATGGTGTGTATGCATTGTAAAAACCTGTTTTAATGTTCAGAAAATTATCGCATCTTAGCGGTGTCTTTCCAGAACAGGTTGGTTGGTGGGTGCTCTGGTGTGGTTTGCTCCTTCTTTTTTATCAAACGTCTATCATCCTTGTCTCTCCTGCTTTTTTGTGTTTGATACTCTCTTGCAACCCTAATTTTCAGCACTTGTATGGCCTTATTGTGTTGCAAGTGCCTTAAAACTAAAACTCTTACTAAAATTAAACTTACAAAACTGACCCCACTTGTGTCCATGTGGTCCCACAGGAAGTTTGTGGTGTGTGAGCTGTTCCAGTGCTCGGGCCAGGTCCCTGAGCGTCACGACCTGACCATGTTCCCCACCGTCAACGACCTCAAGAACCACATCCACCAGGCCCTCAAGGACATCGAGACCGGGGTCCTGCCCGTCTCCGCGCCCGTGGTCAGTCTCAGTTGCTTGTTTTTTTGTTTTCTTGTCTTGTGGGTTTGACGTCTCAGGCACTTATATAATGACCTATGACCTATTTGTGTTGCAGGTGTCGTTAAACTCTTACTAAAATGAAAGATGATTTTTTTTCTCAAAATTGCTTGCTGGAATTCTAGCTCTTGTGTCTATCTGTAAAATGTTTGTCCCCTCTGTGCCAGTTACTTTAGGCTGATCGTAGAGCCTCTATTCATTTGCTTACGGCATCGTTTAAAATAATCATATTCTCCATGTAGTCATAAGTTGTCCAAGATGGCCACCCATGGTCGAGAGGAAAAGTGGCTGTCGTAGACAGGTGGATGTCTTGAACAATGTCATTATAATACAGAAAAAACACAAATGGGGTAGTGCAAAAGTAGTCACTGACTGTAGTGTCTTTAGGCCATTCCCAAAGAGGGGACATTTCTCATTCAAGCATAGTAGAATTGTAAGTGGACTGACTCATGTCACGCTCATAAGTGTGCCTGATCTACAACAGGGAACTGCTGCTTTTTCTTTCCTGATCCTTACTATTGTCATTTTCCTCTACTTCTTTTGTATGTTTGTCTCTCTCTTGTGACCTGCTATATCCGGGGTGCCTTGATAGTCAAAGCACTTTGTGCTGTTGAAGCCAGAGAGATGAGCAGTCTGATTTCTTGTAAAGACTTCTCTGTTGACACCCACCCCTTGGCGCTCATATGACCTTATGCAGTTGCGAGCGTAAAACCCTCTACTATTAAAAAAAAAAGTAGTCATTAGTACAGGTGATTGGACAGGTGGCTGTTAGAGCAGGTTTGGCTGTTATTTCCTTTCTTCTTCTTTTTTTTCCCTATTTTGACGAATTCCTTGCAATGTTGCAAAAGGCTTTTTTTTTTTACCTGAGGCTTTTTCTTCTTTTTTCGGTCTTTTTTTATTTTTAATTTGAGGTTTGTCCTGACACAGAAGATGAAAGCAGCCCTTCTCCCAAATGATGTGAATTGTGTTTATTGGGGCATCAACATTTGCAAATTTTTTTGGGGGAATGAATTCATGATAAATTTTTATTTTTTAATCAGGTGAATCTGGAGGTAATGGCGGGCCAGGAATCCTCCGAGGCCAACGATCAAGAGACCAACGACATCAAGACGGAACTTTCCTCCATGTGGTCGGGGGCCAACGTTCCATCCAGCACGCCGATGCCGGAGAGCGTCACGGTGACCTTGACACAGAACCCAGGGGAAGGTGAGTTGGGGGAACAGCAGTGGCATTGATGTGTGGAGACCAAATGGGTGTTTAGTGGATGCTCTGGTCATCTGTTCTCTTTCTACTCCTTTTTAGTGGCACTGTTGTCTTTATGTAGACTGCTCAGCTACCGACTCTTTCTGCAGCCTTTCTACTGCTATTTCTTGGCTCCTTCTTACTGCTGTTTTTCAGCCGCAGCCCTGATCTTATGGTATGAAAAATCAACATCTAGCCTTCTCGGACAAGGGCGATGTGTGTAAGTTGCACACGTTAAAGATCCCTTGGTGGACCAAAATTGATCAGAGTAGGCTTCAACCGCAAATGTTTGGTGTATCCCACGCGCTCATATGACCTTATAATGCAGTTGTGAGCGCCGTAAAAAGACTGCTCAGTGTAAGACTCCCGTCATACGTCACTTTTCAAAATGGCGAATAGTGGCTTCTTACACTAAACAGTGGTCCCTGTTTTTTATGAAATGTGGTCGCTATCCCAGCAGTTTTCTGAAAATGTTCTTTAATCAGCTCAACTTGTTACCCTCTTTTATCATCCAGGTGACCCCACTCTATCTCAGAGGGTGGTTGGAGGGTAACACTTCTTAGTTCTGTAACTGTTTGTTTTTTTTCTACTCCTCTGTTGTTTCTGTCTGTCTGTTTTACTTTTTCCCTTCACTAAATGTCTCACTTTTGTGTCACTGTGCTTCTGTTTATCCAAACAAACAAAGCAACCACTCTTTTCCAGTCCACCCCCCCCCCCCACCCCCCCTCTTTCTGTTCTAATAAGCCGAGTTTGTTGTTTCCCCTGGTCACAGACGGCCACCACATGGTTTCTCGTATCGAGACTCATCTGAGCGACGGCACAACGCAGGTCAGCACAACCTTGACCCCTGAGACGGCCCAGTTGTTGTCACGCCTACACCCAGGTCTCTTCCCCGCTGGCAGTCTACTCCAGGTGAGTTACATGGTGGTACAGGTTGGGTGGTTGGAGGTCATCACTGGTAGGTCATACATCTCGACAACTACCATCGCACTGTTGTATTTGTTCGAGTGCTTTGCTTTTCTCAATATTGAGCAGCTCTTTTGTGGCAGAAATATACTGTCTTACGAAACTGTTTGCACTTCTTTACTGTTATTGGCTGTTGATCTGCTTTGAATAAATTTTTTTTTTTTCATGGGTTTTTTTTTTTTCTGTGGGTGGTTAGAAGGCACCCCTGATAGGTCCTACCTCGTTTCCTTCTCACTGTTGTTTCTATCTCCTTGTCTTATACTTTCCCTGTGCTGAAAAGTACCATTATAGTGTCAATGTGCGTCTCTTTACTAAAACAAACAAAAGTATGATAGCTGTCTAGACTGTTGTGTGGATATGCTTCTCTTTACTCCACTCAATCAAACTCAAACTGAATTTCCTTTCTTTTCCACCCAACAATCGTACGGTGCTGCGTCTGGCACAGTTGGATGGTTCCCAGTCCCAGCCTGTGGTCCCCGAGAGTTTGGCCGACCCTGTGAGCGGTCTAGAGCCCCCAGACGCGTCATCTGCTGACAACCCCGTGTCTGGTCTGGACGCCTCCATGGCGGAGAGCGTGCATGTGATAGGGGGCCTCGACTCTGCCCACCTGACGGGCATGGAAGACATGGACACGGCCCACAACATCTCCGACATGATGGACTCTGACGCTGCCGCGGGGATCTCAGGCATGGTCAGCTCGGACCCGACACACTCTATCGGAGGAATTCATCTCGACGTGCACCACCCTTCATCTCACAATATTTCCGGTATCATCGATGGGGACTCTCCCAATTTCGCCGGGATTGTCACGTCGGAATCGCACCACCACCACCACCCTCACCATCACCACCATCATCACCACCACCACATCCCCGGCTTGAGCATCGCAGGGTCGGGTCTGTCTGTCCTCAACGGGGTTGACCCGGCCACGATTTCTGAGATGGTTTCCTCGGGCGCCGCCCATCTGAGCATCGTTCCGGGCCACCCTGACACGATCGCCCTGGTGGCGGGCGCGGGGTCGGAGGCCGCTCACACTATCGGGCTGGTCACCACGGGCCGGAGCGACGGCGGTCATTTGACCCTGGGGGACGAGGCGTGCGACGAGTCTATCATGGCCAAAGGTCAGGACCTGGGGGAGGTGGGCGGGGCCGATGAGAAGCTGTCGGAGGATAAGATTACTCTGCACATCACTTCAGGTGAGTCCTCGTGGTGGATGTGGGTCTGGGTCAGGAAAGTAAAGGAGGTGAACTAGGTCAGATATAATTTATTGTAATTTTAAGTACTTTAATAGTTTTACACCCCCATCAAAACTATATCGATCATTTAGGAGATGAGGTACTGCCTGTAGAAGTGTGAAATGGGTGTAGAAAGTAAATGGGAAGATATATATAGTGTGTGGTTGGAGAATATTTTTCTGATATGATGTGCTCCAGCCTCCTTGGGATCAGAGAACAATTTTTTAATGGTCCTGTTACATCAAGGAAAATAACAATTTATCTTACAGCTGTAGAAAACTCATCAAACTGTCCTCCTCTTTAGAAAACTCACCAAAATTTGTTTCCTTTGTACTCTGTAAACTTTCCTCCTCTGTAGAAAACTCACCAAACTTTCCTCACTTTTACAAAACTCATCAAACTCTCCTCCTCTGGTTTTTCCGCAGATCAAGAAATGGGCATGGCCAGACTGGAGAACAAAGTCTCAGATTTGTGATATATTCCTCCCTGGCGCTCCGTCTTTCTCTCTTTCCCCGGAAAACGCACACGAGAATGATCCCCAAGTCCCAGCGTGACAGAATGCACATGATCCACGCATTGCACTCGAGAATGATGTATGATTATGAAGTTCAAAAGTGATAGGACTTGCATCATCACATCAGGCAGGATCGTGCTCGTGAGAATGAATGACTTTTTACGTTCCGTGTGATGGGGGACTTGCATTATCGTATGATCAGAATCTCAGCCGTTCTCACCTGCCACACTCTTTGTTTCAACTTTCACAGCCTGTGTGCTCCTGCTGCTTCACTTCTGGATGTTATCTTCAGATTTCTGGAGGCCTCAAAAGTTCTGATTTTTTTTCCTGCTAGGCAGTTTATGTTCAGAATAAATGTGGGTCACGTTTTCTTTCGATGCAATACATTAACTCCTTGAAATCGAAGTGTTATAAGTACCAAAGTTCTGTAGTTCTGTTGAGTAGTCAGTTCAGAATTCTTGTGCTTACATGTCCCTTCCGCTCCTTACAAGGTGTTTGTAGGTAAAAGTGTTTGGGTTTTTTTTCATATTTTGTAATTGGTGAAATGTCATGTAATTTGAGGTTTGCAGGCAAAGTACTTTCTGTTTTGTAAACATGAAACTTGGTGTAATTTGAGGTTTGCATGCAAAGTTCTTTTATGTTTGATAAACAGCAAGACTTTATTTAGTGAAAGGTTGACAGGCAGGCCATGAGGACAGCTACAGAGCGCCACTGGCTGATGTCCTTGCCATGACATGCACGCTGTGGGTTTTTGTTGGTTCTCATGCTAGGGAAAAGGATGACGTACATCCGCTTCTGTTTCAGACTACTATGTAATTCTCAGATGGATATGATGGTTGTGAGGTAGTCAAAAGTGGCGTGATGGGACCTGAAGTGGGAACAAAACAAGACCTGCGACTTTCTTTTTTTTTACTACAGCATGGAATGGAAAACTGCTCAGAACAAAATGTTATGTTATGGAAAATATTATATAATGTCCACCAAGTTGTCATTCATGTGCTCAATTGGGGAGATGGGAGGTGGTGGTGCTACTGGGTACCAATGTGAGTCTGCCGGTACTGAAGCTTTTGTGAGGTGGTGAGGGAAATGTCTTTCTCATTGCTACACTTTCTTGATTGTATCAATTCTTCTACATTGAACTTTATTGAGAGAAACTAGTTGGGGGGTTTTTTCTCGGAAAAAAAGCTTACTTGAATTGTTATAATTGTAGATGTCAGTCAGGAAGGTTTGAAACTCAAAATTGTGATTTATGTTTAAATCCGGACCCGCTCCATTCTATCTTATGAAAATGATTTGAGACTGCCTTTATGTAATTTATACTTTGAAGATTTCACAAATACAAGTTGAATAAAACGGGTTTTTTTATAGATTCCGTATCTCAAAATTGAATAACTCCCTCATCAGTGCAAACCATCTTTACTTCCCGTCCTCGGCACCATTGAAGTGGCACTGGCACTTTACCTCAGAAATTTTGCCGGCAATTTCTGACAGGTGTTTCTTGCAGATATTTTTTTCTCGATGAGTGTACTCGAAAAGTTTGAAGTCGTAATATTTTATATTCACCGTCTTCTATGTCACAGTCACGGCAAGCTAATAACATATATAAGTGTTCACAGCGGTACCGAAGCTATCAGTTGTTTTTATCTATTGAAACTTCACGTTCTACTAACGCTTCTGTTGTACTTCTTGTAATAGATTTATTGGTGTAGCTAGTAGCTAGTGTAGCTTAGTGCTGTAGGAAACCAGCCCATGAAGACTTTCCATTTTTAAAACCTTTTTGTTACCAGTATACTGTTTTCAAATACTGTTTTCAAATATTCTTTGAAATTTGTTGGGGTTTTAAAAAATTTTAATTAATTAGACGTTACGACAACGTTTGCTTTGGGACTACATTTGAAACTGTACCCCATTGATAACTATTCCCTCTCTATGGTGTACATTGGTCTCAGTAGTTGTACTTAAATAGATTATATCCTCCTTATGTATTCTTGTATATATTTTTGTGCCAAGTATGGCATCCCTGAATTCCATTCGTTACGTTTTCACAAGTCATCGACTCTCCTTGCAAGTGGTGGTACTCGTACTCCACATAGAGCAGAATGTTTCACTACACGCTCTCACTCTCTTTATCACAGGCACATGCCCGCGCGCGCGCGCGCACACACACACACACACAATCACTTTTTCTCTCTCTCTCTCTCTCTCTCTCTCTCTCTCTCTCTCTCTCTCTCTCTCTCTCTCTCTCTCTCTCTCTCTCTCTCTCTCTCTCTCTCTCACTCACTCACTCACACACACACACACACACACACAGACTCTCATGTACACGCACACACACAAACTCTCACACGCACACTCAAACATCCACACTCAGACATGTATGCTGTCCCCGGGTCCCAGATGAGTGGAATATATTAACCCGGAGGAAAACGGTGGGGGAATTTGATGCTCAATAATATTATTATTATTATGACTTGTACTAGTTAGCTCCGTTTGACAAAATATTTATATATCTCTTCCATCGCGTCATCTTGTTCATGTTTTTACTTAATATATAATTATTCTACTGCTCTGTGGTATTGATTGTAAAGTATGTAAGATAAAACTATTTCTAGTCACTTCTTGTAAAGAGCAAAGACCCATATAATATACAAACATATGTGCATATAAGTTTTTTGTTTGCTTTTTGTTGTTTTTTAAAGATTCCTTTTCGTTTGCAGTTGTTGTATTATTTTTGTGTGAATTTCCAGTTGTCCAAGTAGCTTCTGTGGAGAGCTTGCAACGACTTGACCTGTTTTCTCATTTTCTTTGTTACTTTGACCTTCACCCCTCTGTGTGAATTTAGTTTTCATTTTCCTTCAACTAGTCAGTCTGGACTTTTTGAAACCTATTTTGGAGAAGTTTTATCTTGAGTTGTGCTTGAACTGCTCTCACTATCATCTTGCACGTTTTTGCAGATGGTAGAATAGGGCTACTGTGTGGTCTTACATCTTTACTTTCCCCCCTTTTCTTTCTGTCTTTCTGTCTTGCTTTTTTTTTTTCAGCTCTAAGTAACTGTTATTTTGTCAATGTGCTTCTCTTTACCCAAAGTCAAAGTAGATTACTTGTCGTGTGTGTTTTTTTGGTTTTGAAAATTTAGTTTTTAAAAAAAAGTGTATTCTACTAAGCGATGTGTAACTTACGATTCTTTTTGTTTAAACAGTTGGCTTGTATTTGATACAGTACTGCTGGCACTGGACTTAAGTACTTCTTGCTTTATTTGTGCTGTAACAAGAATGTGAACTTTTTCTTGTGCGCATGCTTTGTGTAACTGAAGACCAAAGAGGGTTGGTGGGATTAGGATTGTGCTGATGATATGCTTTAGTATTTACCTTACTCATTAAAAAATGTAATAATTAATAATGTTGTCCGGTCAGTGAACGTACTCGCAGACTTCTCTAATGATCAGCTCGTTCAAGGGATGGGTGTTTGTTTTTAACAAATGTTGTATAGGGGCGGATGGTTGGAGGGCGTCACTTGTAGGTCTTATTTCTTTGTTTCCCCTTTTATTGTTTCTGTTTGTCTGTACCTTGCTTGTTCCCAGTGCTAAATAGCCATCATTGTCTCAATGTGCTTCTTTTTGCTCAGACAAACATGTATTGAGGTCACAAAATCTTGGCCTACCATCAATCTCACACTACTGCTGGTAGCATGCAACACCTGTTGGCTTTTGTCTTTTTATTTGAAGTAAAATTTGCAAAAAGACAAAAGAAAATTGTGACTCTCAAAGAGTGTAATTTATTGCTTTATACTTTATCATATTATGTATCACGTTTATGTACAGTGAGACAGGAAGACACTGCTGGCCATCTGCTATATATGTATACACACACTGGAAGTCACACATCTGTCCCTATTTATTTTGTAGACTCGCTATATACAGTTTTTATTTTGTGTATTTGAATGACTCTTTTCCCCTATATCATATAAAACATTTTAATGTTCTATAGAAAAATCATGTAGTGATCAGATCTTTGTTCCCAGCTAGCAAATCTTTGTCCTTGTTTTCTCAACCCATTGGATTATCCAATAGAATTTGTCCGTTGTTAGAGGGTAGCGGTAGTTTGTCTTATTTCTCTGCTTTCCCCTCCGTAGTTTTTATCTTTCTGTTTTGCTTTTTTTCCCCCCCAGGATTCTATAGTATCCACATGTTTGTTGAAAATTGTCTTTTGTTTTTAGGTTGTCTCAGCAGCTGACTTTCCTGTTAAGACTTGTTGTTTCCTATTGTCTTGCATGAATTAATTGTTATATTAATGTTCACTCTGTATTGTATATGGACTTAAGTCTAACCCCAGATAATTCAGTAGGTTCTTTTATATGAAAATAATTGTTCTTCCTGTTTACTACTCTCACAAAAACAGAAGCCAGGACAATTGTTCAGCTCTACGTGGGTTTATTTTTTTCCTGTACCCCATTCTTTTCTAGTTACTGGAGAAGATTGGGAGCTGGGCAGTTCTTGTCATTGTTGTTTCTTTGATTTTCTCACAGCTGTTGCTGTGACTAATGGGGCAAGATTTTTGCTCTTTTGTGTTGTGAGGGCTTGAGAGCCGAGTCTTGTGTTGTTGTGATTCATGATGCAGGCTTGCTGACTTTTGAATAACTCAATCAGGGACACCCAATGTTATCCGTTATAACATCAGAATATGGAATAACGAACAAAATTACATCAAGTGGGACTGGTTTTGGTGAAGTGTACATGATGGGATAAAGCTCTCAAATTCCTGATTGCTGAATCTGGGGACAGTCGTGGGAAATTCATGATGGTTGTTGGCAAGCCCGATGTAGCAAGGCTGTTTGGCTCTTTTCTCTGTTGTGATCGATTGAGAACAAGGTGTAGCTATTTGGCCTCGGCCTCCGTTAATCATAATGGGCTGTAAGCGTGTTCAGTGGGAGCCAAAGATGCTTAGTTTTGCTAATTTCTCTTCGTTTTGCTAATTTCTCTTCGATACTTAGTTCCTGTGAGTCGACTTCGAGGGTTGGTAGTAAAGTTGGATTGTTTTTGTTGCAAGCATTGGAGATTTTCTGAACTGTTTCGACATGCATGTCCAGCTTTTCTGTATTTGGTGTCAACTCGTCACGCCGTGTCCTGTTTGGTGGGAATCTGTTCTCGCACTTTGGCTGGATTGAAGGGGCAGTCTTTAGTAGTTAGTAGTTGTTGTCCTTGAGGTACAACTGGACAAAATGGCGAAAGAAAACTTGGGCTGTCAAAGACATAGAGTGTAATTGTGTTCTTCTCATCCTTTGTTTCCATCAACATTGTAGGCCTACTTGTACAAATTTGCTGTTGGGTTGCCCCGGACTGCATCACTACGTAAGTCTGTATGTGTTCAGGGCTGTTGTATTGAGAAAAGTGAAGAGCAGTGGGAGACAGGGGAGGAATTTCATCAACCTTTTCTTTTATATATTATATATATAAGAAAGTATTGGTCTCTTAAAAGGGACGTATATATTAATTTAGGATGGTCACAAGGATTTCATGAACTGATTTTTTATTTTTTTGTAATTTTAAAATATTTTTTGTTGTTGTAAATCTATTATTAGATACATGTGTTTGCCCTAACTTTTTACTCCATTGTGGCAGAAAAAATTGTAAATGTGGCAGCAAGCCTTGGATCATGAGAAAAGTGAACCAAATTGTTTTGAAAAAAATTCTCTTGCTCAGTGCTTTTTTTACGTCTCATTGAACTTTGATATTCAACAGCTGAGGGTATACATACTATGAAGTCTTGACAGTTATATTGGGCATGTGAGCTTTTATTTCACCTGTACCCTACCTTTGCTCTTTCTTTCTTTCTTCTTTTGTTTCTCTCCTTTTTTTCTTTTTTTTTTGTTGTCAGTGCGTTTAATTTATATTTTGTTGCCGTTGGCTTCTGGCGCCGCTGCAAAGTGGAGATAAAATTCTGCAGCTGGAACGCTATGTGAAATGCTCTTGTGATATTTTCAGTATTTTGTGCATTATCAACTGCTCTTACTGGTGTACGACACAAAACGCGTGTGTATACGACAGAGTGCACGTGTATACGACACAGAGAGTGCACGTGGGGTTGGGGTGGGCGGGCGGGCGGGCGGCATTTGGTGCTCGGGGAGATCTTACTACGTGGAAGTGGTACCAAACTTGCACATACCACCATCTCTTGCCTTTGCTTAATTTATTAAAATATTTGATGGAAATGTACAGTCTTGTTCGGTTTTGGATTTGTTGCAATTTACATTCATTAATATTGTTTTATTTTTTTGAGTGTGTGTCCGTCCACTTTTGAAATAGCTAAACTTTTTTTTATTCAGCTGAAAGAAAATTTGCTGCTATATTATTATTGTACTTTATGTTTTGTTATTTGCCAAAGACAGTCTTAATTCTCTACCAGAAACGCCACAGCATTGACGGACAAGTTAATATTCGTAGAACCGATTTAAAGCTTTTAAAAAGATTTTGAGTTTCTGCGTACAAGGACCAGACTAATGAACACCGCATATTTTGGATAATAGTATACAGCCCTTGGCACCCTAAGAAGCAACCAAATTCGATTCCGGTGAGGGGAGTATTTTTATCAAGTATTTCGGTCTTTCTGCTGACAGACACAGTCAAAGCGAATCTCCTCAAAACACGTCACAACGTCTACACATTTTAAAATATATGAAAAAAAAAGACAGAAATGGAGACAAACATTCTTTTCAAAAGAACAAGAGAGAAGACAATTTTATAATCAATAAATCTTTTTTTATTTTATGCATATCAACAACCGCAAATAAACATTCCCTTTGGATGATGACAACATATGTACAATAGTTTTCTAAAATATTTCTTTTTACATGAAAGCCGCAACATGGCAACTGGTAGGTAGCATCAACTGAACCGACAGATCAACAGTTTGGTCACATCTTGTGGCGGAGCTTTGGTCAGCGAGGAACTGGACAATCAAAGCAAAGTCACCAAACAAAGCATGAAATCGACTCAAAATAAGCTTCACAACCACAACACACCAGTCCCTCTAACAAGGTTGTTTTTTTATATTTAAAAAAGGACACAACAACTAGACATGCAGTTAAGAGTTACACAGAACGATCTCATGCAAACACAGTAAACTGGTCAAGACGGCATCATCATAAAGGGAGGATTTTTTTTAAAAGATCATGATCAAAAGAATGACCAAATCCTATTTCCTGAGCAGTGTTTTATGCAACTTCCAAGTTTGGTCACTTTTTTCTGGTCTCTTTCATAGCACATTTCGAAGATGAGAAAAAGAAATGATGATGCTCACAGACACTGGTTCTCAAGTCATACCATGGACCTAACAACCGAACAGACTCACCACACACCCATACGAGAGCCAGTCACAAATTAAGTAAAAATAAAACAAAACCCTGATCCTAGCAAATAAATATGGAGCAGAAACACAAAATGAAGTCGGAGGAACTAAAAAAAAATTCAGATGGAATGTGAAATAATAAATTAGTTTTTGAGAAAATAAACTCGATAAATCAGCCAGGACATCACAGATTGCAAAGCTACACCAATCTCCACACAGTACAGAGGCTGCCACAATCACAAGAGCACAAATAATGAATATGCGCAGCGTTACATACAAATAAAAACATAAGCAAAAAAAACAAAATTAAATATCAAAAGAACCCACCAAAAAATGTTGAAGGGGCAATCTTTACAAATATTCACTAAATTTGTTTTTACAAAATAAAAACAAAAAGCTATCGGGACAAGATCAGCTCACAGAATTCTACCCTGGCCTGCTGATCATATAATCTCGATAATCAACTCAATATTTAACTCGAAGTGAACTCAACATACCAGTATCACTATCACTGACACACGTAAGAACACGATATATTATGAGGTGCCACCACAAACCAGAACTAAGTCGATAAATACCCTTCAGGTAAAACAATGAATTGATACAATTCCCTTCACAGACAAAAATGTGCAGATCAAAAGATTCCAACATGACATCAATAGAAGAATATCACGACAATCCACCACAAAGTGACACAGAGACGTAACTGCGAGCCGTGCAGCCTGTCTCGCCAACTATTTACCTTTTAGAACCTACCAATCATTCACTCGCATCTTCTCATACCTCAAGCAAAAAACCCAAATATCTTTACAATACAACAGTTAAAAAATTATGCGCAAAAATCATTTGATTTTCAGCAGCTCCATGCTCCAAAAGGAAATTCATGGATACATCAACTTTATATAGCCTACAATGACAATCAGAAAACAGGCAGATTTAATATAGAAATGAACAGTTTACCAGTCGCCCACACCACAAGCGCAAAACTAAAAGACACATCATTCCAAATCATTTCATGAGTTAACAGCATTCAATATTAATGCTGTCGTACAAATATCCGTACACATACATGAAATTGGTCAGTTCAAACATCAAGTTTCCCTCTCCCCTCTACCTTATGACATTCACTTTTGGCTTTCATAAATAAGCAAGTGCTTCCACTATATCTATCTCATTAACACACGTAATACAACAAAGAGACATAAGTTGTTGTCAATTCGCCAAATCATTAAAGACAACAACATTCAGAAGTTATAATATAAGTTAAATTCACTTTCACTCAACTTTCATCATGGTCGTGAACACTGTGCCCTTCAGCACCCAATACTCCTTCCTAACCAATCTACATCTATCTACTTATCCCTTTTACTCTCTATCCATCTACCTCTCTCTCCATGTCTCCTAGTGTCTCTCTCCACTTCTCCCTCTCAGACTCACTTTCTCCATTTTTCTCTCTATCTTCACTTCTCTCTCACTCTCCGCATATCTCTCTTAACTTCTCTCTCTCTCTCTCTCTCTCTCTCTCTCTCTCTCACCCGCAAACAGACAATCACAACATCAGCTCTCAGGCTGTGAGATATGTACATGGCGTAGGCAGGAACCACACACAGCTGCTAGAACTCTAGTCATTTTACTAGAGCAACAACAGATCTGTCCGATTTCCTTCGCCTTTAGGGTTTTTTTTTAATTTCTTCAAACAGTAGACCTAACTGCCAAGAGGAAAACCTCTGTCATTCAAACAGTTGCAAAAAAAGTTCCCTCTTTGTGGTTGTAAGACACCTCCCATATCAGTCACTCTCTAAAGAGAGACGGTGTAGAGAAAGGATTGTAAAAAACGTGAGTGTCTGGTTAAAAAAATTCTTTGAGGTCATGGTGTAACAGTTCCCTGATGGGACACTTTCACCTCGAGATTCACTGCTACCCGCAGTCTCCTCAGCACTAAGAGTGACAAAAGAGGAGGCAACCGGGGAACAGAAGTCTCTGCTGCTGTTCTCCATAGGAGGCATTTTTTAAAATCTATAAAAACATGATGAAGCCGTCACTTTGGTTACATCACAGCGAAAGTGGCACATCCGAAACAAAGTTAGCAATAGCAGTGGTACAACAATGGAAGTGAAGGACCCTGGACAGGAGCGCTTTGTCTCCTTGCCTCTTTGATGAAGCGTTCATTCGTTAACTCACCGCTATTTTGTCACACCCTACTTCACAGCCAATGGTTATTTTACTCGAATATTGGATGACAAAATATGTAACACGTGTCAGTTTGCGCAGTGATCCCTGAAGGCAGTGATTAAGTCAAATGGCACTCTACTTCCCTCCCCTCCCCTCCCGACATGACGCTCCCCCTCCCCCCATCTCACGGGGGTCACAAGAACCCGCCAAAGCAGGCGAACAGCATCAGGTGGATGAAGGCAAAGTAGATCCATATCAAGGTGCGCAGTCCCGGCCGCATCCTCATCATTCTGTTGAGCTGTCGGCTGGAAATGAAGAAATATTCCCTGTAAGAGCGAGATGGGGTAGCATAGGTAGAGTGAGTACAGCATGCAACAACATAGACCAGTCAGCAGCAACAACAACAACCGGGCCGCAGACCCGCAAATATCAGAGAGACTACTTCACTGCTGATGTAACTCTTTAAAACTATATGATATGTGAAACACTCCCACCCACTGAGGCATACTGATCATTAAAGCAAAATAAATTTATTCCATGGTAAGCAATTGAAATAGTACTCTTTGTTCACTTCTTCCCCCACAGTTGTGGAACTTTTTAAAGCTTATATAATTGAGGGAAACATTTATATTTGAAATGAGCCTCAGTTTCATTCAATTGCTGGGGTAGAACAAGAAGGATTACTGGTTCTCCCAAAACTACATCTAATGTTCAATACACTAGCCTTGCAAAAAATGCAGAAAATCCCCAGGAATTAAATGAATTATTACAAGAAAAGAAAGTTACATGTTACACATCTGAGTAATCTCTCTTCCATTTCAAAGTCTCCTTGCACAAGGAAAAAACAGTTATTTCACCAGGAAGTTTACACTACAGTAGACCCACAGCAGAGTCAGAAATACATGGGGATGACAGGAGATGATGTACCAGAGGTGCCAACAGGATAGGTAAAAAAATCCTGAACTGTTCTGACCCCGTGGAAACATGTGCGCTGGGACTAAAAATTTCAGATATGGTCTAATATAAGTAATACATATAATACCAAGACTGTCTTCATACAAAAGGAACAATATGTGAACAATTTCAGAAATCTGAACATCCCACATTCATCAGAAAAAATTGGCACCTCTGATCATATCCACAATAAAAGACAAGTGCAAACCTAAGGTTATGTTAGGAGACAGAAGAAAGAAAAGAGATGAAGATTAAAGTCTAGCCAGTTGGAGATCACAGTGTACTGAAGAAAATATTCCTGGCCAATGTTAGCTCACAAAATTCAGATGATATTAAAAGTAAAAGTACTGAGGCATGAAAGAACATATATATATGGAAACACGTAGACCAATATATAGATATGATGATATTAATATAATGGGAAGTAAAAAGTTATATTTTTGAGACCCAACAGTACAGTCCTCTACCCTCCATGTTACATCTACATGTTCTTAAAACTACCAGAACCAATTTAGTTAATCTGTCCCCGTCGTTTTATGCAAGACAAATTCTGAAATTATGCAAACTGAGCCCAAGAATGTGAAATTATGCGATTCTGTTAATTTTAACAAAGAACAATAAAGGAAAATAATCGGAAATCATGAAAAAAATTATGAAATTTTGCTTAATTATGTGGAGTTCATAAAACCACGGGGACAGGTTAATGATGAACACTGTAAAAATCAGAAAAGAGAAAGTCAGAGATAAACATCCACACATACATACGATGATTAACATCTCCAACATGAACACTCTGAGCAGTTTCAGTATTTACAAATAAACGCAAATTTGGGGACAGTATTTATGAATAAACACAAACTTTGGGGACAGTATATACGAATAAACACAAACTTTGGGGACAGTATTTATGAATAAACACAAACAGTGACAACATCAAACCTGAATAAATCAGACCAACAAACAGGGAAGCACAGAGGGATATTTGGGGACAGTATTTATGAATAAACACAAACTTTGGGGACAGTATTTACTCCAATAAACACAAACAGTGACAACATCAACCTTGAATAAATCAGACCAACAAACAGGGGAGCACAGAGGGATAGCTTAGTTCCTTGTCATCCTGGACCTCCTCGCCCACAACCCTGGTTCCAACCCCCACAGGGACTTTCTTCACCTTAGTTTATCTCAGCAGGTAGCACAGTTCTCCACCCTTATATCTCAGCCTCATGAGAGATGGAACATGAAACCAAAGGGAATCACTCAATAGATTCCCTGTGTTGAAAGGAGCATAAAACTCACATCCTATCACATCTGTTTTTTGTATTGGTAAGAGTTTTACTACTTTTACAGCACTTGCAACACAATTAGACCATGACAAGTGCCCAAGAAAAAAGTTGTTACAAGAGAGTAACGAACCTCCAAACAAGGAGGACGGATATAAAGACGATAGATATTTCATAGGAAAAAGGAAGCAAACCACACCAGAGCACCCACCAACCACCTATTTACAATTTTTTTTCGTGTCTCACGATTCCGGATAGCAACACCATAACAAAAGCTCATTTTATGTCTATGGAGTAAAAAGTACCCAAATAGACATAAACGGATTGCTTGGGAGACCAACGATTATATCCTGTCACACCCACCTAACTAGGACACCAATCACAAAACAAAGAAACACCCCCCCCCCCTCCCCCAAAGAAAAAAAACCCCCAAAAACAAGACAAGTGAGACAAACAAACAAAAGACGAGAACTGAACTCACTTTTTCACCCTGATCCAGCTCTGTAGTCTGCTGCAGTAGCCCAGGCCGTGGCGAGCTGTGAGAGAGACAAACAGAAACATGACAGCGCACGGTGAGGAAATAGTGTGTGTGTGTGTGTAAGTCTGTGTGGGTGGGGTAGGTGGTGTGTGTGTGTGTGTGTGTGTCTGTGTGGGTGGGGTAGGTGGTGTGTGTGTGTGTGGGGGGGGGGGGGGGCTTTTCTGCAGGCTGAGAGAAGTAAACAAGGAGGGGTGTGAGGTGGGTGATGTCTTGAAGAATAGAAACCAACATTGTCAAACAAAGAGGGTTGTGTTGTGTGCAGTTGACAAAATTTAGAAACCAACATTAAAGCTGCTTATTTCTTCATCTTACCAAAAATAAAATTACCTCATTGTCATAGTATTATGCACAACACAGTACTCCACAGCCATAACTATCATACTTTTCCCTTTACTTTACTTTTATCCGCCGCTTATACCCTTTTGGATGACGCGGGAGGAAAGAGACGTCTCTCTGCCACCAGCCGGAGAGCTTGGGTCAGGGGGATGCCGTGGGTGGTTAGTGTTTCCCTGACTCCATCTATCCAGGTCTTTCTCGGTCGCCTTCTAGGCTTGTTGCCACTGAATTTTTTTATGTAGGCACGTTGTGCTGAACGGTGTGTTGGTAATCGTATGAGATGTCCGAACCATTTGATCTTTTGGTGTTGGATGTTATGCATGATATCAATTGAGCCCACCATTTCTCTGACTAGTGAGTTTCTAATTTTGTCTCGCCTGGTCTTGTTTACTGCTTTTCTAAGACACGCTTGTTACTGACTATTATCACCATTATTGTTATGATCATTATTATCATTCCTGTCTTCACTACTGTCAGTACACGTAGCCACACAAGTACCATATCGCATGAAACACACGACAAGAGTGGCATCTGAGCTTTAGTTATTTAGTTATTAGGCGATCCACGGCTGCACACAGAAGACGAAAGTTCGTTTCCCAAAAATATAATTTTTAAATTGAGCACCCTCATCAGTATGCTGGGATGTCGTCGTATATTTCCCCCCTCAGCCTCAGCCCAGGTTGGCCCTAACAGGCACGGTTGAAGCAGCCCACCTCCAAAATGGTCTAAATTGTATCGATGGGGGCATAAAACATTACAATAAACTAAAAAAAGCACTCACTCAGCATGGTCGTGGTCTCCCGGATTCGAGAATCATCGTCCTCCAACTGGATGTGAACCTGGTGGAAACACAACAAAAAAACCCCAACTCAATAACATTTTGTTTTTGAGGCAAAATTAGAAACAAACAACAAAATTTAGATCCATTAAGTAAATCTTTAGACATCCAAGAGTGTATGAAGCAAAACATTAGAAGCAACCACAACAGAACAACATATCAGGAAGGAAAGCTTATACATATGAAAGATTTTTAACGATTTTTTAGTGCAACCCAAATGTACTGAGTTATCTCGATATGTATCTCCAAACATTTTTTTTCAGAAAGAAAAACATTCAACGAATATTATGTAACTTGCAGCATAGAGCGCAATACTTTCTGTGTTTCTGTGAAATGGAAATTCCTGGAAAATGTGTGTTTGGGTGACAGTGTGTAATTGTTTCTGTGCAAGTGTGTGCCTGAGCAAAATATGTTTGCCACTACAAAAGATGTGTCTGTGGGTGTATGTATTGCATACATGAATGCAAGAAGGCACAGACATTTACATCGAACCCACCTCTTTCCCACTGGGACAATAAAGTATAATCTTATCTTATCTATCTTATCTTATCTTACCTCTCTGGCGATGGAGCGACCAGCGGCCAACAGTTTGATCTGCTCCTGTGCCTCTCCCAGCTCTCTCTCCAGCTGCTCTCTCAGAGCCCTCTCCCTCTCCAGGGTCTGGCTCACGGCCGCGTGTGTCTCCTGGAGAGTGGTGTGAGAGCTCTCCAGCTCCGAAAGTCTGCAGACACAGAACACGTTGTGTGTTATTTCAAGTTTTAGAAAAAGGCGATAAACACATTTCCCACACAACAAACTCTTGTGCTCATCCAGAATTCAAGTCAATTCAGATTTTGCTTTGACTTCACATCAATACTGTCAATGCAACCCAACTATCCCACCAGATCACCATCAAACTATTACAGCCGTTGAGATATACACTACATCACATGACAGCACAAAACACAACAGGATAAGACACAAACTGACAAGACACGACACAACATAACACAACTCAAGACACGACACGACACAATATGACACAGCACAACACAACACGACACAACACAACACGACACCCCCAAAAATGAAAACACTACACAACACAACACAAAATGATATGACACAACATAAATCAACGCAACGCGACACAACATGACACAACACAAGACAGCACTGACCGTGATTCTGTCTGGTCCGAGTGTGTCCTCACTTGGTCCGCCTCGGCTGCTGTCTCTTCCTCGTCCAGTTCCTTTTGCACAGAGTCCAGGGCGATGCGACGCTCCAGCTCCGCATTCTGATGACAATCATCAAAACAGATTCAACCAGCTGTTCGTTTTAATAAAGTCAGAATGGTATTTATGTTAAAAACAGTTAAGTGTGCCATCAAAGCATACATGCATATTTCTCTCTCTCTCTCTTTCTCTCTCTCCTTCCCCTCTCTTCCAGTACCCACCTTAGCCTGTAGTGTAATGTAGGCCGGTAGACGCCCGCATACTGCTGATGTATGGTCATTTACTCTTGTCTGTCTGTCTGTCCGTCCGTCCCCCTCTCTCTCTCTCTCCCAGTACCCACCTTAGCCAGCAGTGTGATGTAGGCCTGATAGACACCCACGTACTGTTGACGTATGGTCTCTCTCTCTCTCTCTTTTTCTTCCCTCCCTCCCTCTCTCTCTCTCTCTCCCTCTCTCTCTCTCCCTCCCTCTCTCTCCCTCCCTCCCTCTGTGCCCACCTTAGCCTGCACTGTGATGTAGGTCTAGTAGACCCCGGCGTACTGCTGACGTACGGCCAACCTCTCTCTCTCTCTCACCATCTCTCTCTCTCTCTCTCTCTCTCTCTCCCTCCCTCCCTCCCTCCCTCCCTCTTTGTACCCACCTTAGCCTGCAGTGTGATGTAGGCCTGGTAGACACCCGCGTACTGCTGTCGTATGGCCAATCACTCTCTCTCTCTCTCTCTCTCTCCCCCTCTCTCTCTCTCTCTCCTCCTCTCTCCCAGTACCCACCTTAGCCTGCAGTGTGATGTAGGCCTGGTACACCCCGGCGTACTGCTGTCGTATGGCCAACCACTCCTGCTCCTTCTCCCTCAGAGACTTGGACAGGTTGGACAGCTGAGTGTTCAGGTAACCTCGGTCCTCTGCCAGCTGGCTCACCTACACAACAACACACACACACACACACACACAACAGTTATTAGTTAGTTTAGTTTTAGTAGAGGTTTTACGGCGCTCACAAATGCATAAGGTCATGTGAGCGCCAGAAGATTAGAGGTGTTACAAGAGAGTAACAAACATAAAAGAAAAAAGAAGAAGGGGAGATAAGGACTGTAGATGTTTGATAGGAAAAAAGAAACAAACCACACCAAAGCACCCGCCAACCACCTACACAACAGTTATTGTTTCTACATAGACACACTCACAAACAAAAGCCCATAACAGTTATCTCGTCTGTTGTTGTTGTTTTGGAGTTTTTTTCAAGTATACAGTATTACTCATTGGACACACAATGCGGAAAGAAGCATTAGAGAATATTGTAACAACAGGCAAGTTTGATGGGAAGAGAGGCAGAGGCAGACAGGGGGGAAAAGATACTGGACAAGTTGACAACATGGCTGGGAACAGCAAAAAAGACATACACCATTGCTGCAACGCAAGACAGAGTGAAGAGGAGGTCAATGATCGCCGACGCCAGACGACAAGGCACTGGATGACGATAATACAGTTTATCACGAAAAGCTCAAATTCGTTGGGACCGGCCTCAGTAGTTTGAGGGATATCTTACAAAGATAAAGAAGAAGAAAAAAACAGGACCGCAGGCACAGTTCGACAGATGCGTGATTTCGAGTCTTCTGTGTTTGACCTATCCATGTTATACTGTATATCTCTATATTTTTTTCTAATAGTGAAGATTTTGCAATCAAGATCATTTGGGACAGGCTTGCCCATACAACTAGATAAACACACAAATATTTATCATATTTTCCTGTCTATTCTTTTTTCGGCTAAAGTTTTACAACTCAAATCACCACACACAAACAAAAACATGCACAGCAAGTATTGTCTTATCTTTGACACACACACACACACACACATACAAACACATACACACACACACACGCACACACACACACCTGCAGAGCCATCTGCTGACAACGAGACTCCCTCTGCTGCACACACACATACACACACCTGCAGAGCCAACTGCTGACAACGAGCCTCCCTCTGCTGCACACACACACACACACACACACACACATACACACCTGTAGAGCCAACTGCTGACAACGAGCCTCCCTCTGTTGTAGGCTGTGCAGGGCCTGACTGAGCTGAGCGTTGGCTGAGTTCTTCTGCTCCAGGACCTCAGACACCTGAGCTTGTACGCGGCGGTACTCCTCTTGGAACGTGGCTCCTGGCCCACCTGGCAACACAGACACATATGACACACACATGACACACATATGACACACACATGACACACACATGACAAACACATGAGGTCACTATGTTACACACATGATACTCTTTAACGGTACCGTATAGATTTTGTCAATGGGGATGTAAAAAGTAACAAGTGCAAGTACAGACAGCTTGTAACAGCTCTGTAGTGAATTCTTAAGAATGGTCTAAATAAAAAAATTAAGACAGAACTTCATAATTTATACTCAACAGATTATTTAGAGGGGTTGTTTTTTTTTGCGTTTACAAACAATCAAAATTTTTTCTTTAAAAAAAACTATAACAAAAACCCCAAAATAATTGTGACAACTCGTTCTAAATTTCTCCTGCACACACCGGTACTCCTGGAACAGGCCCTTGGCGCATCTGACAGAAACATAAAAGACATGAGGCACATGAAATCACTGTGCTACACTGTGGATGCTCATACAGCTTACAGCTCGACTTCACTAATTAACCATTTCCTTGCCAGGGGGTATGCCTTCCTACTGTCAGCACTTATTTTCAGCTGAGCTCGTTTCCCAGGACAGGAGCCTAATGTCTCAGTGTTAATGGATGCACGGTCTAGATCTAGCGCACTCATGACATATTTGGAACACCAGGTCTTCGATTGTCACTTTTCTCACTTTTCTTATTCCCCATTTCCTCCCATCTTACTCATAATTTCAAATAACCTGGAAATCTAAGTCAAAAAGTGAATTTATTTTACTTTTTAGAGTGATTTTGATGTTTACGTTTTACGAGAGCACGCGGCTGCCCGCAAGCCTATATCTGTGTATATTGATCACTTACAAGCCTAGAAGTAGAGGAATACTAGCAATTTGGTACCGATATGCGAGTCTTTTATTCCCGAATACCAATCTACGCAGGGCTTGTGGCTAAAACTCTGTACAGAAAAATTAGAGCCAGATTATTAGTGTGACATAAATCTATGTAACGTCATATAGGCAAACAGGAGTGGCAAATTTTGCCAACTTCCGCGACATACATGGTACAGCACAGCGCTAAAAATTACACAGGTTCATGATATACCAGGTACATCATACTGCAACGATGGGGTTAAAAAGTGAAGGAGGCAAAACCTCTTCCTCATTTCTACTCTACATCACACCCATGAGGTCACCATGTTTTACATACACAGTCTGCTCCAAAAGTTAAACTCTCTTTCACATTTAAATATTCTGTGAGGGTTGGTCTTACCTGAAGCCTCGGCGCGGGCCACCTGTAGCTGTGAGGTCAAGGACTCGTTGTCAAACTCAGACTGCTGGAGGGCCGCTGACACCTGGGCACGACACGCGGTAAGTAAGTTTTTTCAGTGTTTAAGGCCATTGGCCCACATCACATCATATAAAACACTCATTTGTTAAATAAAGTTTCCCTAATGAAAAAGTACAGGTTGTGCACACATCTCTTATCATGAGTCAAACATTGCATATTTCTGTCACTGGGCCGAGTCAGGCTGGGAGGAATTAACAATTTCTTATGATGGGCAAAGGGGGGAAGGGAGGGATTAGAAATGAAACTATTCATACATTCACCGGGGTATATGCCCAAAACTTCAGAGGACATTTGTCTTTGTTTCAGTAACAGAAGTATGTCAATACCAAAATGACAATTTAGTGCCAAGAAAAAAGAGAGACTGACATAATTGTAAAAAAATAAGTAGGACCTTCCAGCTGCACCCACTTGTAAAGATAAGATAAGCTCACTGAAGCAGCATACCCAATCCTGAGAGAGCTTCACAAATAAGTCCTTTTTATTACCCTACCATCCTAAGATTCTTTATTAGCAGAGGGATACTACATAGAACAGATTATATTCTGGTTTTTAAAAATATGCATGACTCTTCAGCACCATTATCAAATATCATTTCAACCAAGATATAGGAATCTCTATCTCTTCTTCTGTTTTCCCCATACTAAACTTAAGTACAACTGAGCTGTGGTTAACAGCAAGACAGGACAATATTTTTAGGTGATGTTTTAGCCTCTTTCTCTTCCCTGTCTAAGCCTCTTTCTCTTCCTCCGTTTTTCAATTCACTGTCTACCCATCTTTCTCCTTCTGTCTTTCAATTTCTCTTTCACCTCCGGTCTGTCCGTTCACTCACCCTGTCTAGCTCCTGTCGGAGTCTGGCCTTCTCCTCCATCGTTGACCCCTCTGACCCCTCCAGCTCCTCCACTCTCCTCTGTAGTGTCTCCTTCTCTCTCATCACGTGATGCTGCAGAGTGAAGACAGCAGCGAAATGATCACCAAACACGATTATACAAGGTTTGAACTTTGAGTTTGAGAAAATAAAGAGAAGCATTTTGATATAATAGTGGTCATTTGGTACATAAAAAAGATAGACGGACAGAAACAATTGTGGGGTGGGGGGAGAGAAAAAGTAAGACCTATATCATTAAGTAAAGCCCCCCCCCCCCCTCAATAAATGAATAAATAAGTAGATAAATAAATAAGTAAATAAGAAACAAGTAAATAAGTAAACAAGTAAATAAATATAAATACATGAATAAATAAATGAACCGATATTGCTGTCCCTCTCTCCATCTGTTTGATCTGTCAGTGTCAAGATCTCAGTCCTATCATTCATAATCATAGAATGTCATTGGACATTAGGCTCTGATTGGTTCATCACAGACATGACACACGACAGCGCATACAGTCACAAGAGCTTACATTACTAGGCACAAGTTTGCATTTGACCTCCAGCAACATTTGAGGCCCCTTAGGTGTAAATAGAGGCAACACTTTGTCGCCAAAGAACTATTTTCTCCAAAGCGCCTTTTTACTTAAGTAGGGACAAAATAGTTCTGAGCCGACGACCTGAGGCAACCAAACGCCTTTACTAATTTAAAGTAGGTTCCACATGCAAATATGTTCACAGAAAATATAATGTTCATAGGAAAAGGAGTAAAAACAATTCCATGGAAGCGCAAACTCAACAAAAGCTCAAACCTTCATGATAAAGACCTTGTGTGATTAGCTATTACCACATTTACAGTTCTGTGAAAGATGGAATTTACATTTCCACATAACATACTTGGGTTTCATTTTTTTCGCACTAGTCCTACTGTTGCTTTTTCATTGATCACCTACTCTGATTTCTACCACTTTCTCAAATATTTTAATTATCTCTTTCACATGCAAAGTTTGAAAATGAAGCTCTTTTATTATCAAATATGTAAAGACCCCCC
>NW_004798212.1:184146-197526 GCF_000002075.1 Aplysia californica | reverse complement strand
CCCCCCGCATCCCGACCCAAGTGCCATCCACGTTCCCCCCCCCACATCCAACCAAAACCAAAGTAAGCTCGGTCAATGTACACAGCAATCTGAAGCAGGAAAAAGAAACCTCCATTCCCTCTCTCTGTCTATTTGATCTGTCAGTGTCAAGATCTCAGTCCTATCATTCATAATCATAGAATGTCATTGGACATTAGGCTCTGATTGGTTCATCATAGACATGACACACGACAGAACATTAAATTTTACAAAAAGCAAACAATATTCGGCACAAGTTTGCATTTGACCCCAGCGACCTTTGACATCCTTTAACCCCTTACTTTCTACTTTCCATGACTCCAGTATGTAAAGTATAGGCAACACTTGCAGGCACCAGAAAGCCTTTACTAATTTAAAGTAATGGTTCGAGCCACATGCAAATATGTTCGTACGAAATGTAGTAAAACAGTTCCGTGGAACCAAAAGTAAGATTGGTAACAACAGACCTCAAAGCCCAAACATTAATGATAAAGACCTCATGGCATCAGCCATTACCACATTGACAGAATGGTGTGGAAGGGAATGTACATTTCCACATCACATACTTGGTTTAATTTCTTTCCACTTGTCTTGTTGTTTTCTCATAGATCACCTACTCTGATTTCTTTCACCCTCTGAAGAATATGAACTTGCATTTTCCAATGCAAAGTTTAAAAACCAATAATATATTTTTTTGGGGGGGCTTGTAAACAATGACAGGTTGTACCCTTATATAAAACCAAAAAGACAAAGACCAAATTTGATGACGTACTAACAAAACTGATGCTGACAAATGTATGACGACGTACCTGCTGCTCCACGCTGTAGGTGATCTCGTGTTCTCGGGCCGAGAGCTCCCTGACCCGCGCGTGGAGTTCCTCGATCTGCCGGGCCATCTCGCTCTTCTCCTCCAGCACCTTGCTGAACTCTGCGTTGAGCGACTCAAAGTCCGCCTCCAGCGAGCGCACCGTGTCCAGCTTGACGTGGAAGTTGTCCAGCTTGGTCTGCAGGACTTGGTTCTCCGTGCGGCTCATCTCCAGCTCCTCGGCAGAGGTCGCCAAGCGTATCTCGAGCTCGTCCACCGTCTGCACCCGTGCCAGAAGTAGCTCCACCTCGCCGCTCATCTCCTGGATCTCCCCGTCCTTGGTGTTGATGATCACTGCCCGGCTGTCCAGCTCTTGGCGAGTCTCCGACAAATCTCGTTCTTTCTCCTCCAGACTGTACAGCAAGTCGCTGATCTCTGCGTCTTTGGCCGACAGCTGCTGGGAGAAATCGCTACTGCTCGGGGGCGGAACGGCTGCATCCGAAGCAGTCTTCGAGTCAGCGCCGGCGACGTTCTGAGGTCTTTGTTCCAACAGGTCCCCAAGTCTCTCCACCTCCTTCATGAGCAGATGTTTGTCCGTCTGCAGCGCCGACATCTCCCCGCGAGCCTCCTCCAGGTCGTGACTCAGAATCTTCTTCTCCATGGAGGCGGAGGAGAGCTCGGCCTGCAGATCTTCCACCTCCTGCTCCAGGCCCGTGGTCTCCTCCAGCTTCCATTGAAGGCCGTCCACCTCGTTCTTCAGACGCTGGTTCTCCCGCAGAGACTCCGACAGCTGCTCCTGAAGCTCCGACAATTTCCGCTCCATCGCCGTCAGCTGATCCTGCAGAACCGACGCATCTTGACCAGAACTGGAGCCCGACCTCCTCAGAGGAACCTCCTCGTCCACTCCCTCAGAGACCCTGTGCTGCTCCAACAGAGAAATCTTGGTGGTGAGCTGCTGCGTGGTGGCAGTGAGGTCGTTGACCTGCTGGTTCAGCGCACTCTTCTCTCGTCTCAGCGAGACCAGCTCGTCTCGCACGCCCTCAAACTCCTCGGTCAGCTCGTCCCTCTCCTGCTCCACCTCCTCGAGCTTCTCCTGTAGCTCCTTCAGCTCACGCCCCGACGCACCCGACTCCTTCGAGCCCACAGACTCTTTCGCCCCTTCCCCGAGCTTCTTCAGTTTGAACCTCAACTCCTCCACTTCCTTCTTCATGGCCGCATTTGCCGTGGTCAGTGTGGTGGCCAGGCTTTGGTAGTCAGCGTTGTCGCTGGCCAGGGCCTCGTACTGAGACTGCATGGTGCTCAGCTGGTCACGCAGAGAGCTGATCTCTGACGAGTGTGCCGCCACCGCCTCCACTTCCTGCGTCAACTGCTGCACTCTTGCCTGCTCCTCCGAGAGTCTCGCGTTCAGATCAGCCGTTTCCTTCTCTGAATGAGCGACCTTCCCCTCTGACTCAACCACGATGCCCTGAAGACGAACAACCTCCTGCCTCAATCCGTCCAGCTCTCCCTCCAAAAGTTTCGAGCTCAGCACACTGGCGTCCTTCTCGGCGACTAAAGCAGCCACTTCCTCGTTCTTCGAGACCAGCTGCTGCTGCAGAGAGAGAGCTTCTCGGCTCATCTCTTCTCTCAGCCGGCCCAGCTCAGAGTTCAGCGTGGTTTGAGCGTCCACTCGCATTTGCTCCTTCTCCAACTCCAACTGCTCGACCCTCGCCGTGAGATTGGCCTTGACCTCTGCACCCTCCATCAGACGCTGTTCCTCTTCCACCACTTCCTGTGACTTCTCCTGCAGCACTTGATGAAGCTCGAAAATCTTCGCGTTGAGCCGGGACACCTCTTCACTCTCCGTTCTCGACCTCTCACCCGCCTCCTGACGCAGATCTTCCACTTCCTTGGACATGGCAATCAGCTCCTCGGATTTGGCCTTCACCTCTGACCTCTGGGTCTCTAGTGCCCTCTGGAGGTCTGTTGAGAGGCTACTCGCTGCTTCCAGCTCAGCATTCTTAGCCTGGAGCTCTGCCTGAACCTGTGCAAGAGCCGACTGAACACTTTCTACATGAGCCGACTCGGTTTTCTGAGACTGTAGATCTTTGACCTGTGACTTGAGCGACGAGTTCTCATGGACCAGCTGTCCGTTGTAGGTCTCGACATCGCGCAGCTTGCCGTTCAAGGCCGTGACCTGCTCTTCCAGCCGCCGCCGGTCCTCGCGCAGACCACCGCCGCCATCTCTCTTCGGGGAGCCGCCCGACTGCAGGGCCAAAGTCTGCTGAAGCTCGTCAACCTGGGGGTGTAAAAAACACCTAGAATTAAAAGCAACAGATACAGAATGTTAGGAAGGGAAAATGTAGCAAGGACACAGAGCAGATTACATTAAAACAGCCACCAACCACCAGCTGGTAGCCAGGGATTTGAGTACAAAGGTAAAGCAAGATACACAGACAAAAATTACAAAGGAATGGCAAAGAAGTGGGACCTGCTAATGACCACTCTCAAGGACCTGCCTCCTTATTCATTTCTGTCTGACTGTTTGAGTAAAAAAAGCACATAGACACAATAATGGTCATTTAGTGCTGGGAAAAAAGTAAGACAAACAGACAAAAACAACAGAAGGAAAGTGAAGAAGTAGGATCTACCAGTGGCGCCCTCCAGCCACCTGCTTTTCTTTTGTTTGTTCAGGTTTAGATGAACAACAAAGACTTCAAACACAGTAACTGTCGTCATTGCCTGCCTGGAGCATTGAAATTAAGTTGTGGTATGCCACAAGTCAGCACAAAACGGCCACCAGATAATGGAAGGCACTGAGGTGTGAGTTGAAATTGAGTCAGCTCGAGACTGGCTACATTTCAGCCCAAACATTAGACCTACATTATCAATTAGGCACAATAACCCCCCACCCCCCCACCCCTTTTTTTTTTTGGTTTCAATTAGCTGGGAATAATGTGTGCATGGTGATCTGCAATGGTAAAAAACTCAAACTATTGTGAACTACTATCTTTGTCATTTTTTGTTCTGTCAGTGTCAACATCTCAGTCCTATCATTCATAATCATAGAATGTCATTGGACATTAGGCTCTGATTGGTTCATCACAGACATGACACACGACAGTGCCTACATTTATCATAAGGGCACATAGTATTCGGAATAAGCTTGTATTTGACCTCTAATGGCTTTAGGAAAACAGCAGCAATGACAAGAAAGAGACAAAGCAGACAACATGAGAGCACCTTCTAATCACAAACACACATTAGCACAGCCGGCCACACAAACTTGCAGACACACAGACACACACACACACACAAGAGAGCAGACAAATCAAGAGGTGAGGCATGCATGCACGCATATACTGACCACAAAAAAAAACCCCAAAAACAAAGCACTTACCTTGAGCTGCAGCTTGTCGTTCTTGTCCTTGAAGGACTTGAGCTTGACCAGCATCTTCTCGCACTTGACCTCCGTGACCTGCAGCCGGCTCTTGGTCTTCTCATATTGCTCGCGCAGCTGCCGCAATTTCTCCTCCGACTCCTGCAGCTGCTGCGACATCTTCGGGTCATGCTGCTGCTGCGGCTGCTCTGGACCGCTGGCCAAAAGGGGATGAGGTGCCGTCATGCGTTGGATCAACTCGGCTTCGACGACGGCTTGTTCTTGGACTTGTGAAGCCCAGCCTCCACCTCCTGCCACCTCTACTTCTTTGTGGAGTAGGGCCGTCTCTGAATTATCAGCCGACTGTGCTGATGATGATGATAACTGTAGAGCTTCCAGTCGTTGCTGAACGGACGCCAACTCTTTCTGCGATTCGACAAACTTTGCGGACAGCTGATCCCTCTCCGACTTGAGGCGACCCAGTTCCGTTCTAGCCTCCGACTCAGCAAACCGGCTCTGAGTGATGACCATCTCCAGACCCTCGATCTCTCCCTTCAGCGAGTCCACGCTGACCATCAGCTCCTCCTTCTCCCGACTGACCGATGTGACGGTCGCCTCCAGACTCTCGTAGGCCGCCTGCAGGTTCTCCACGTGACCCAGTTTCTGGGTGACCACTTCCTGCATCTTGCCCGACACCTCCAGCTGACCGTCCAGCTCTTCTCTCAGACCATCTCTCTCCACACGCAGCGTGTCTCTCTCCGACACCAGTTTCTCCAGATCGGCTTTCACCTCTTGGGCACCCGGCATCTCGTTCAGCAGTTGCTCCTTCTCCTCTTTCAGAGCCAAGACCTCCGTGTTCAGCTCCTCCACAATCGTCTGATAACTCGCCAGCTTCAAACTTAAGTCCTCTGATGCCTCTCGGTCGACAGAACCATCGTCTTTCGACGAGCTATCGTCATCAGCTGACCCGTCCTGTCGACCTTCTCGGCGAACACTCTGCTCCAGCTTGCTGATCAACTCTTTCTGATCCTCCACTTGTGTCTGGAACTCTGCCAGCGCCGCTCGAAGCGACTGCAACTCCTCAGACTCTTCTCGCTGTCCGGCCGTTACGTCCGACTGGTCCACCTGGGCTTTCAGAGTGTCCACTATGGTAGTCAGCTCCAATACCTGGCCGCTCTGTTCCGACAGTTTCTGCTCTAGAACCTCGCACTTTCCGCGCTCCTCGTCCCGAGACTCCCGCAATTCCTCAGCGACCCCAGTGACCTCCACGACCTTGCTCTTGTACTCCTCTACCTGGCGGTCCATTTCCTCAATCTGGGACCGGAGTGTCCCTTCTTGGGCTTCACTGTCTGCCTTCTGCCTCACCAGAGATTCCCTCAGACTCTCTCCTTCCGCTTCTTTCTCCTGAGCAAACTCCTGTAGGTGGGACAAGGACTGCGCGGACTGCTCCAGAGCTTTTTCCTGTTCGTCAACTTTAGCTCGGAGACCTTCATGAGATTCCTCCGCAGACTTCAGCTGAGCTCTGAGCTCATCCGTAGTCTCCGATTCCTTCCTCAGCAGACTCTGCAGCGAGGCCAGCTGTGAGCTCAGTTCTGAGATCTTCTCACTCTTCTCCTCCACAACACTCACCATCTGGGTGTGACCTGAGTGCTCGGAGCTCAGGGCATGCATCTCCTCGCTCAGCTGCTGGATCCGGTGATCCTTCACCGACACTTCCTGCTGTAAACTGTCCATAAACGTCTTCCACTGACTCGACTGCTCTTCCAGAATCTCACACTTCTTCTCGAGCGATTCTTTCGTGGCGATGAAATCCTCCTGGGCACTCTCAAACTCTTCCTGAAGTTTCTGGTAAGCCGACTCGACTTCCGTCACCGTCATTTTGAGGCCCTCCTTCACGCCCTCCAGCTGGTCAATCTCGTTCTGCTTCTGCTTCAGGCCGGCCGTCTGCTCGAACGAGGCCTCGGTCAGCGACTGAACCTGACCTTGGAGTTGCTCGCAACACTCTCGGAAAGTGGTCAGCTGGCTGCGCAGACTCTCCAACTCCAGGGAAACGTCTTCCGGGACGGAGGATGCTGAGCTCAGCGCTGACAAGTTCAGACTGGGGTCAGCCTCGGCAGACAAAGTCGATGTTGACGGCGGTTGTGGTGGTGGTGGTTCTGTGGTCACAGTCTCCACTGTTTCTGGAATGATCTGCTGGGCAGCTTGACTGTCGGGGATTACTAAAGAAGACGAGGAATCTACTGCATCTGTGCCACTGGAATGTTGCTGTTGTTGTTGTTGCAGACTCTCCTCGCTCTTCGCCACGAGAGCGGCGTTTTGAGCAGTGAGCTCCATGATCTGTGCCTTGCTCTCCTCCAGTCCTTTATTAGCCTGACCCAGCTGATACTTGAGCTTCTTCGCCGTGGCCAAAGCCTTCTTACACATGAGCTCCTTGTCGGCGTACGCCTTCTGTCTCTCCGCCAGCGACGTTTTCAGGGATTCTATTTCTGCTGCAGAAGAGTCTGAGACAACACTAGAGGTGGTGGTGGTGTCGGGTGACGGAAGCTGTGGTTCGGATCCCACCGATGTAGTGGCGGCGGCAGGCATATCAGCCTGTTGCTCTTCCAGCTGCACCAGTCGAGCCTCCATCTCTTGCATGTTCTCTAGCAGGGAACTGATCTTCTGGTCCTTCAGGGACAACGTTTTGTCAAGGCTCTCCGTCTGCAAAAACAAAACAAAACAGAAAACAATTAAGAGTTGGCAACCTTTAGTTCGACCTGAGATCAAGGTATTCTTTTATACAGTATAACATGGATAGGTCCAACACAGAAGACTCAAAATCACACGTTCGTCAAACTGTGCCTGTGGTCCAATTTTCTTTTTTTCTTCTTTTATCTTTGTAAGATATCCCTTAAACTATGGGTTCCTCAAACTACTGAGGCTGGCCCCAGCAAATTCGAACTATCCGTGTTATACTGTATACAGGAGTAAAGGTCAAATACATAACATTAGTCATTTAGTGTTGGGCTACGAGACAAAATAATTTATATACAGAAAAAAATACCAGGAAGAGGCAATTATTTAAAAGCTCTGTTCACAACTCAGGCCTATTCAGACCAAAACTAAAAATGAGGCAAAAGAAAGGGAAATAAGAAAGCTCTACAATAAGCACTGTGATTTTCCCCTTTATGTTGCCAATAGTTTAAGATGTGTCACATACGCACAGATATATGGTAAGCATGTGTGTGTGTGTGTGTGAGACAGCACAGTCTCAAAGAGTTAATATAACACGACACAGTCAAAGCTGTCCAAGAGACAGCCACCCACTATCCACTGTCGAGGAGAAAAATGGATCTCCTCGATAGGCTGACGCGTTGGACAGTGGGATTATAATATGTGAGATGTGCTGACAAAATGAGTTACTTCTCGCAATCCACAAATGGATATACTAACCAAAAATCGACACTAGGGTGAAATTTGTAGATTTTCTATTGATGCCATATTCTGAAAGTACAAGACTCCTTTTGATTATTTTATGCTTATAAATTGTAAAAACTTCGCCAGTAAGAGGTACGTATCTCAAATCCGAGAAATAACTCATTTTGTCAGCACGCTTCAATATTTAAACCGTAAAACCTCTACTAACACACAAACCAAAAAAACCACAAGGGGGTAGTGGGAAGTACTCGTTTGTACAGGTGGTTGTCTTTGAAAGCTGACCATAAGTTTGTATGGTTAAATACTGCCAGTCATTTTTACCTAGCGTGGGGAGGACCGTTGCGAAGGTAGGACTGATAATCTGCAGCCAAGCCTATCTCGATGACTTTTCATAATATGATGAAAGGTACAAGTTGCTCACCTTCTCCGTTAAACTGTCTCTCTCTGCTGCAAGGGTCTCAGCCTCAGCTCTTCTCTCAGCCAGCTCAGCTTCCACTTCTTCCACTCTGCGATGAAGCTCCTCCCCCCTGTCAGTCAGCCGGGACAGCTCTGCCTCCTTCTCCTTCAGTAACTCCTCCCTCTCCTTCATCTGAGATTCAGCGTCTGCTGTTGAACTTTCTCTCGCCACTTTCAATTGTTCCTGAAGACTCTCGTTTTCCTGAGAGATTACCAGAATATTGTGGGCAGACGACTGATGCAAGGCTTCCAGTTCTTCTACCCGAGAGGCCAACCTTGACCTTTCCGCCTCCACGTCTCTGAGCTGAGCCTGAATGGACGCGACATCTCCACTGGCTAACTGGTCGCTCTCAGACAGCGTCTTGTTCTCAGTCCTGAGACGATCCAGCTCACCCTGTAGTTCATTCACTCGCTCTTCACTCTGCTGTTGAAGTGCCGACACCCTCTCCTCTAGACGCTCTCTCTCTCCTCCCTCCTCTATCAGTTTCTGTTTCAGGATGGGCATCTGGTCGCACTGCAGCCTCATACTCTCCAGGTCAGAGGTCAAGGCCTCTTGCTGTATCGAAAACGCCTTCCTCTCCTCTGCCACAGAGGCCTGGAGCTCCGACAGCTCCGTCGTCTTGGCAACCAGCTCTGACTGCAAGGTGTCTTTGATGGCCGCGAAACTAGACAGATCTTCCTCTGAGGACTGCACTTGTGTCTGGAACGTTGTGACGTTTCTTCTCGCTTCTTCGAAAGCTGCTGTCATCTCTAGCAGCTCTGTCGTTTTGGCAGCAAGCTCTGACTGAAGAGTGTCCTTCACGGACGCTAGGCCCGACATTTCTCCCTCCGACGCCTGCACCTGAGACTGGAGATGACCTATATTAGTGCTGGCCTCTTCCAGAGCAGCAGTTCGGGCCTCGAGTTCCGCATTTTTTGTGGACAGCTCCGACTGAAGGGTGTCTTTCACCGAGGCCAAACCCGACAGATCTTCCTCCGTGGACTGTAGCTGTGTCTGGAGACTGGTCACCAAGCCCCGGGCCTGGTCCAGAGCAGCGGTCAGCTCCTCCGTCTTCTGCTGGCGCTCCTGCAGCTGCTGCTGAAGGGTGACCACTTCCTCCGAGCGGGACATGAGCTGCTGGACAATCTCCTGCTCCTTCTCCGAGGACGATGCCTTCAGCTGATCCACCAGCCCTCCAGCTGTCTCCGCCTGCGCCGTGACGCTCTCCAGCTTCAGCCTCAGCTCTTCTTTCTCCAACTCCATCTTGAGTCTCAGTTCTTCTTTCTCCGCCTCCAGCCGGAGCCACATCTCTTGTTTCTCCACCTCCAGCGCTGAGAATGTCTGCGACAACGTCGTGATCTTCTCCTCCAGGGCCTCTCTTTGACCTTGAGTCTCTGCCAACAGAGCGTCTGTCGTGATCTTCGCCTCCCTCTCCATCTGAAGCTGTGTCTCTAAACTCCCGACCCTCTCCTCCGACAAGGCCCGGCCGTCTCTCTCCGACTGAACCTCCATCTCCAACTGCTTCGACCTCTCCTCAGACCTCCCGGCCGACTCTCTCAGCTCACCGATCTCTCTCTCCACATCTGCCTTAGCTTCCACAGAGCCGGCAATCTGCGTCTGTAACTCTTTGAAAGACGCGGTGAGTTCCTCGAGCTCCGACTCTTTGGCTGCCAGTTCTTGCTGAGCTTGCTCGGCAACGGCAGCGTAGTTCTGGGCCTGTGTCGAGTATTCCTCCACACTGGCTGTTAGCTGGGAGATCTGGAACAACAACAAAACAGACCAAAACATTAGAAAAACCTCCACAATTTTGAGTTATATTATTATTTTCTCACATATGACGACCATTAGATGCTATCCAGAGTGAATCATTCCCTAAGATTGAATCACTTTGCTCTGTGAACATCAATGTCATCCAATTTTTAATGTCCTTTTAGCTACTTTATTCAAGAAAAAATGAAGCATTAATAACCACGGGCATCATACCCACTGGCTATAATCTACCCAACGACAAAAGCTTATAGAGGCTACCGGCATCTTGTTAACCTGATTCAGCAGTTATCTTCAGAATTGATATAATTACAGTAATATTTGCACACAGCTACTGAATTTGTTAGAAATAACCTTCACACAAAAAAAGTGTCCAAGAAAAAAATTGTGTTCTCAAAATAATTCTGAACCTTTTCCGCGACAGTAATTACATGCGTGTAAGGTAAATAAGATAGAAATAAAAACTTGTTTACATCAGAAGAAAATTGGTAAAGTATTATCGCATTTGCTCATTATGGAAATGTACAGTATGCGTTACACAAGTAAGGAGTAAGTCATATTGCCAAAGGTAATGCTATTGCACAAATATATATAACTATTAACTTTCTAGTAGCTAAGAAGGTTAGCAGCAATCAGTAAAGGAACAGTAGGGAAATGCAGCAAGCAAAGATACCAGAGTACCAAGAAAACCTTCCACGGAGCAAGGAGTAGAGTGGGGTGGGGGGGGGGTGTAACTTTTGCTGATTAGCAGCAATAGGAAAGTGTGATTACTAAAAAACACATGCAGGGCCCATTCCTAACAAAAAGCAAATTTTTTAAGGGGTAGATGTGGGGGAAAATAGAGCTCCTGAACCTTTTTAAAAATATAAATTGAAAAAAAAAGGGATAAAAAAACAGTTATTAAAAGTTTTTAAAATGTGAGTGATATTGGTACAAAATAGCTGAGCGATCATAAATCATCCTCCACAACAATGCAATAATGAAAAGAAGAAAAATAAGAACATGGCCACTGCAATTTGTGAAATTTACATTATAGAAAAAACAGTAAGCAATATTAATATAATGTGTAAAGTGTAAAATACAGGGTATAATATAAAGATCAGTTACATGTACTACTACTATATTCTTAGGGAGGGGAGAGAGTGGGTAAAAACTTGAACACTGAAAGCATCAGTGGCATTTGAATACCAGTGGAACAAATACAAAGCCATTGACAATCATTCTTAGACGCAACGGTTTCGGTGACAGCAAAGATACATGCACTGGGAAACTGCATGCATGTAACATATACTTCCATTCATCAAATATCCACCGACTGTGCATGTGGCTCTTTAAGCAATAAAAATGGAAAAACCTGGTACTCTGTAACAATGCTTACGGCTGATGTTAGCTGCATCAAAAAACATTTTTTTTTAAACAACAAAAAACACTGCACAATAAAATGAAAAGTGTATATCTACATTCTGTACACGTGTATGTGTGTGTGTGCGTGTGTGTGTGTGTGTGTGTGTGTGTGTGTGTGTTGGGGGGGGGGGGGGGGTTTAACACTTGTATGGCCATCAAGCTTTCTATAAGAAAATGTTAAAAACCTACTCTACATGTGTGAGAAATGCTCCTGCTGCACAAATCCCAGCAAAAAGCTGACAGCAAACAACACTGTTCTGCCTGGTAGTTCTCCCACACCCTATGTAAACATCTGTCTTCAACACACGAAACACTGAATTTTTTTTTCTCAGAGACAAACTTTGGGGTTTTAAAAAATCTGTTTCTATCAAACAACCTTTGATACTCACATAAATGCTGCTATCAAAACACCGGGGTAACTATAAAAAAATTTGGGCACTTAACGCATAAAAAATTATTCAGACCCAAAACTCTTGTTACTGATTTCAACATTGTTTCTTTAAGAAAAATGCTTGCATGAGAGTATGTGTTCATCAAAGTGTGTGTGCTTGCGTGTATGCCCATTTCCTATATTGTTCCAAATTCAACAGATATATTGCAGGTCTGCAAGCCCCATATAAAAAAGAAGAATTGAAATTTAAATTAAGCCTGTCATTGGACCATTGCAAGTGACCAAAATTCTTTTCACACTACACCACTCACTGAAGCCCAGAAAGACAGAATTATCAAGGCACAAAGAAGGGAAACTTGTTTCACAATTTCAAGAAAGAGGACAAAACACAGTATTCCCAGCTTTAAAAGAGAAGCAAAACATTTCCAAAACGAAGAGAAACAGCACTCTGGAAGAAACAGCCCAGCAAAGCCTGAAGTGAGAAATCCTCAAACAAAAGAAAGCTTTGAAAAGTAAACTAACAAACTGACCATGCTAAAAGTAAAAATTCATCACTTCATTTCTTTTTTTTTTTTAAATCAAAAGTCTATCACTTCTTAACAATTTTCTTTATATCCAGTCTCATGTTTTCAGTGTAAATTGAAACGACCGAAGACTAGGAAAAGGTAAACTAGCTATTTTCAAATAGGCCTACCGTTGAGAAAACTTTAAGAAGAGTGGAAACAAGACGTACAGTTAACAGCCAATATCAGTGACACGCCTTTTTTAAGTCAAGTCTTCATGTATTGAGAGCAGAGTAAATAGGAGAGATAGTTACCCAGTGAAGCCTTCCGAATAATGATCCTTGGTCACGCTTCACTGCCCAGCTATAAGTTACAGCATTGGGTGGAGTGATATTTCCTCTCAGAATTGTGTGGCTTACGCACACAGCTATTGGGGCCAGCGAACACACACACACACTCACACTATACACACATACATACTAACACACACACACATACACACACACAACTTCTAGATCTTTGACAAAACCAGGTTCACACTATAATTATTCATGAGAGGGATTTACTTTACCTTCCCAGGCCAGAAGTTTTTTTTTTAATTCTGTACTTTCTGTTTATCTATTCTAAACTGTACACAGTCAATGAGCAGACAGCTTTTCTAAACACTTTATCTCTTTTATCTTTCTACACTCTCTCTCAGTTTTTAGGCTTTTTATCCTAGGTGCTGAAAGACACACCCAGATATAAATAGGTAAATATGTGCTTCACGTTAGTATATATGACAGATCTAAAAAAAGAGGCAAATGATTATGAATCCTAGGCAGCAGTATTTGAAACTAAAACCTACATTCTACAAGCTTTTACTCTACACTTTGTGACAAACTTTCCAAAAATAATACGCTGCATTTGGAAACATTACGGTTAGACAGGTAAAAATCCAGTATAAATCTGAACTAAGCTTACACTGCACAAATCTATGCTAAACAAACATTAATGTCTGTTCTACGCTTTCGGTTCAAGTATAAAAAGAACATATATTCATAAACAAAATTATCTTTTTTGAGCACTTCTTTGTGGAAATGCGCTATATAAATGCAATTTATTTTTTAAATATTTTTTTTAAGTGTTAGCCTGAATCTAAAGCTACTCTACACTTTTCCAATGTAAAACTGGATCTACAGTCCCCCATGCAGTGCACATTAAAAGCCTTAGGCCCCGCCTCCAAACAGGTAATAAAAGGAACAATCTTACAGGTGTTCTAGGCTAGATGGGGGAGGGGGG